>NW_010363299.1:68283-70373 GCF_000414095.1 Morus notabilis
TATTTATTTATGTGATGTTATGTAGGATTTCTTTGTAGACAATATTTTTTATATGATTAGCATAATTGTTGTTTGAATCATTAAGTAACATATGTAATCCTTTTAGATTAGTTACTCTGGATAAAGCAACATATAATTGACCATGGCTAAATATTTGATTTTCTAAAAATAGTCCAACTTTATTCAAAGATTGTCCCTGACTTTTATTTATTGTCATTGCGTAACATATTTTTATAGAGAATTGTCGTCTTTTTAAAGTAAATGGCCATTTTGATTCATGTACAGTCATTTCTATTCTTGGAATATAAACTTTTTCAAAAATATTATTTGAAGTAATGATCTGTCCTTCTATTATTTTATTTGTTAATTGTGTTATGATAAGTCTTGTTCCATTGCATAGTCCAACAGATTGATTTAGGTTTCTTAGAAGCATTATTGGAGTTCCGAGTTTAAGATTTAGTTCATGTGGTGGTAAACCGCTGAAATTTAAATTGTGTAAAATTCTTGAGGATATAAGAGATTTAGTTCTTCTATGTTTTCTGATGAAGGAAGTATTGTATCATAACTATAATAAATTTTTACCTCGTTAGGTACTAAGGATAATATATAATTATTTATATCGTCAGCAGTTTTATTTTTCGGTGTTACAATTGCGCACTGTTTTAGGTACTCAATGCTATTAAAATTATTGTTGAAATTATCGTATATTAATGTTGTCATTTTGTCAATTGGATCTAGGTCAAAATCAACAAAGTATTTTTCTGGTATTTTTATCCATGTAATATCTTCATTTTCTAAATCTTTTATTCCTTCAGCAGTACCATTTCCTATGTCCAATGTCCATTTTAAAAAATTTTCAATCTCTTTTTTTTCTTCTGATGTTGTATTAAAAAGTTTTAATTGCATATTTTCTGTTAATGTTAAAACCTGAAAGTGTGGCCATAAATAAGAATTATTTATGCATGCATTTATTATGTGTTCTTTTGTTCCTGTAGGTAAAACATGTAGGATTTGTCAAAAATCACCTCCTAGAATAACTGTCATTCCACTAAATGGTTGGTCAAAATTGTTTCGTAAATCCTAGAGTGTTTTATCTAATGCTTCAAAACAATATTTATTAGTCATAGGTGCTTCATCCCATAAAATTAATGATTGTTTTTCAATTAAATGTGCTAATTGAGTTCCCTTTTTTATATGACATGTTGAAAATTTATCTATTGATAGTGGTATTCGAAATCTAGAATGTGCAGTTCTTCCTTTGGGCAATAATAGTGATGCTATTCCTGAAGATGCAACAGCTAGAATTATTTCATTATTAGATCTAATTTTTGTTATAATTGTATTCCACAAATATATTTTTTCAGTTCCTCCATGGCCATAAATAAAAGATAAGTTGTTTTGTTTATCAATAACGGATTCCAAAGTTTTATGGTAAATAATTCGTTGTTCATTTTTTAAATTTTCTACTAATAAAGAATTTTTTATTTTTAATTTATTTATATCATAATTAAGTTATTCTCTTAAAAGTTTATTGTCTAAATCATTTATTAGTGAACCAGTAGGAAGCAGTAGATTAAAATGAGCTAAAGTTGATGAGTTTAGATTTAATAATTTTTCTAGTTCATATAATATAAAATTATATAATTCATTTTCTGGTATTTCAAAATATGGGTTGTTAAATTTTTTTTTAATTTTGTATTAGATATCATCAGTCATAAGTTTCTAATTTTTTTCAAGTAATTTCAGTGGGTTATTTACATTGTAAAATAATAATATAATAATAAATAGATGTCGTAGTTGTGACGATGTAGACCAAAAAGATGCATCTAATATGGATTGTTCCCATTCTCTATCATCTCCTAATAAACCTAATGCATAACATGCTGCCTGATATGTTCCATGTGTTATGTTAGCAATAGTTCGAAGATTTTCATAGCTTGTTATTCCTTTTCGATGATTTAGTAATAATTTTAGATAATATAATTCTCCAGAGTTTGGATGAATATTGATTGGCCTATTGTATGTCATGTTTGTCTAGAAAACCAATATTTATACCTACTATTCCAAACATATTTAGTTGGAAATTCATT
>NW_010363300.1:0-213 GCF_000414095.1 Morus notabilis
GAAAACTTTTGGTGTCGTAAAGAGGCCCATAATCTGTTAGATCAAAGCTTTTTTCGCCCTCTACAACCGCCCCGAAAACCGCGACAAATTTTTGTGTCGTAACGGGCCCCATTAGCCGTTAGATCGAACCTCTCTTCGCAATATACAATGGCCAAAGGAACGCTCAAAACTTTTGGTGTGTAACGGCGCCCATGAACCGATAGATCTAATCTC
>NW_010363300.1:263-495 GCF_000414095.1 Morus notabilis
CCCATCATCCGTCATATCGACGCTCTCTTCGTGCTCTACAACTGCCACGGGAACGGGGACAACCTTTGGTGTCGTAACGGGGCCGGCACTTCAGACGTTATATCGATGCTCTCTTCGCGCCCTACCACCGCCACTGAAATGGCAACAACATTTGGTGTTGAAACGAGGCTCTTCAGCCGTTACATCGAAGTTCTCTTCGCGATCTACAACTGGCACGGGAACGGCGACAACT
>NW_010363301.1:0-21706 GCF_000414095.1 Morus notabilis
CTTGTCTGGCTATGAACCATAACTTGACAAGTTTGTCCATAACTTATCTTGTTATGAATCATAACTTGACAAATCATGGCTTATTAATTTTTATAACTAAAAATTAGCCTATATACTTTCTTAAGCTTTTCATATTGGCCTATTTTTTACTATTTCCCTTTGTTAAGTTGAGTTAGGCCCAATATCCTTTAATTTCTGTAAAATAGTATCAGAGCAGATCCAGTTTTGTAATATTGGGTCCCCCAATATCGACATATTCACAGTGGTTTAGCATAGTCCATACTGTGCGTGAGGGGGCGTATTAGAATCTCACATTGGCTGGAGATATTGGTATGATCCACTTAATAAGGTGAGGGTAATCATTCCCTAACAAGTCAATTTTGTTAGGTTGAGTTAGATCTAATATCCTTTTATTTTTGTAAAATATGGGAAATGACATTTTCTAAGAAAACGATGATTACCGATACAAAAGAGAGACCGGTTTAGTGGCTTCAGAAAAGCGACGTGCAAAATGACAAGATTAATACAACAACACAAATGTCATAAGAAACGACATCTAATGCAAAACGACAAAAAAAAATTACGAGATGATGTCATGAATTAATTCAGAGATAATAAGCTCCAAAAAAAAAAAACAGAGAGTTGCTATTAATTTTTGTGATAGCGCCAAATCCCTAATAAAAAAAATTCAAATGTCCTAAATTGATATAATATGATATGTTCATTATTTATGGAAAAAAGAGATTTGTCCATTCAATTATAGTAAGAGTGATCTAATTGTTACAAAGGAATACTTTTTAGGGAGATTTTCTGGTACGTATGACGTACCAATAGGTCATATTTTTTTAACTATTAAATCTGCGTTTTTTTTTTATTTTTATGTGATTTTGTACAAATTCAATGGATAGAAAATTTGACCTATCAGTATGTTGGCATACCGAAAAAAATTCCTACTTTTTATAGCACTAAATAATATTTTCTTAAACAATAGTGAGTCTAATTTTGTTGTGTTACTATTACATAAGTACCACAGGTCATTATTATAATTATTAAGAAACATTATTTTATAAACTACAAGAACTTGTGATAACTAATTTAACAATTATAATAGTTAGATATGAAAGTTCGGACCGCTCGGCTCGATCCGAAGACTCAAATGAAAATTTTAGGTTGGGCCGGCCCGACTCTAAATGGGATTATGTCTAAAATTCTATAAAGTATTTTTTAAAAAATCTTTAAAAAGATGGCATTTGATTCGGTTCGAATAAATTTTTAGATTTAAAACCTTAACTCGGAAGTTATGACCGGACACGACTGAGTCCGAGCCAACTATAGCGAGCCTCAGACCGGCACAGCCTAAACTTACCCTTGTAATAATAGTAAGTTATTATTGTGAGTATCGACAGTATAAACTATAACAACTGAACACGGAAAGAAAAAAAGACGTGCAAAATATTTTGGATCAAACTGAAACTAATTTCAAATGGAAGGAGGTTTTTGTAATTTTATTTGTAAAGCATCCAAAAAAAAAAAGGGGAGACCTGGCAGAAACAAAAAGCAAAGAGGCGCAAAACCCCGAGTCCCAACTCTGAAAGAGTGAAAGTGAAAACCCTTGTCAATGGCGAAGAAGAAGAAGAGAGAAGCAGAAACTGAGAACACCGAAAAGCAAGAGCCGGAACACCAGGTTGAGCTTATCAATGGCGACTCTCACAAAAGAAAGAAAAAGAAGAAGAAGGAGAAGGAGAATGAGAACAAAGAAGACGGAGTTGAAGCCAAGGAAATACCTACTGTCAGCCTAGCCGTGGCCGGTTCTATCATTAACAACGCACAGTCTCTCGAACTCGCCACTCGAGTATTTCTCTCTGTTCTAAAGCTCTAATTTTTTCTGTTTGGTTTCCGAGAAAATCGTAACAGGAATTGCTTCTCCTTTTTTGTCATTCATTTGCAGTTGGCTGGTCAGATTGCCCGCGCCGCAACCATTTTCCGAGTCGACGAGGTTTCTCTCTGTAATTCTCATTTCAAACTATATTTAGTTGATGATTAAGCGAAACCGATGATTAATTATATGAACTGATGTTGAAAAGTATTGGACATTGTTTGAGCTTTTTAGTGCAACACGCGCGCGCGCGCGCACACACACACACACACACACATATATATATATATATATGTATGTATATATACATATATATAGACAATTGAAGGAATGAGAAGTGTAATTAATATAGGATTTTGGAATGCATACAGGTTGTTGTTTTTGACAATAAGAGTAGCTCAGAAAACGGATCTAGCATTACAGCTCAAGATAACTCAGATGAGGATGAAAGTGGGGCAGCTTTTCTTATAAGAATCTTGAACTACCTTGAAACGCCACAGTACTTGAGAAAAGCGCTGTTCCCAAGGCACAACAGCTTAAGATTTGTGGTGAGAACCCAATGTGATGAATTGATTTGCTTTTGTCATTTTTGTTTCGGATAGTGTGTGGTTCATTTGGGGTGAGCTAAGGCTGTTTTGTTACTTGTTCTTTTGCAGGGCATGTTGCCGCCACTTGATGCCCCGCATCATCTGCGCAAACATGAGTGGGCTCCGTTTCGCGAAGGTATTGATGTTGTACACGGAAAGTTCCAGTGCGTAGTTGTTGAAGAGACTTGGAAACTTCTTTTGCTCAACTGGCCTAAAATTGAAAAACTACTTTAATCTTTTCTCTGTAGCAATTCTTTATGATATCTTGTTTTAACTTCATAGGTGTCACACTTAAAGAAAAATCTCCAAACTCGTTGGGAACACTAGTTGACGTGGGTTTAAATAAGGTATTGTCAGCTTCTATGCTCTGTCAAGTTCATTTTTCTTCACTATCAGAAAATTTTATTCGTTTCTTCTGTTTTTTTTGTAGCCTGGAAATTTGTGTTCAGTGCATTAGCTCTGTCTATCATGGTTACACTTTTTATCTGTATGTTGTACATTAAGATTTCAGACAAAGCTTCTCGTGTTTTTCTCGCTTGTACTTTATTTCTTAATTCTTATGAAGTTCATTTCTCACTATTCCCTGCATTTGCACTTTGAATGAATCCCACTCTTTCAGTCACTCAAGTAATAAACAACTTTATATAAAAAGTCTCCAATAGATGTGTTTGTTTATGAATAGGATGGTAAAATATGCAGAATGTCACTGTTGATCAAGTAATTGACCCTGGAACAAGAGTTACCGTGGCTATGGGAACTGAACGCAATCTGGGTTCAGGTAAACAAATGATCCCCCCCTCTCTGAAATTTTTTTTTTTTCCTTCAGAAGTTGCGTCTTAATATCAATCAGGGGAGATCTAATTTTTCGTGTGAATAAATATTGGGTAGAATGTTTATGAAGTTGCAAAGTAGACACCACTCCCCCTCAGTGTTTCTCACTTTTCAAAAATAGTTGATGCTTATTGTTTTCCATTTTGTTTCTTTAATCGATTTGGTACAATTGTTTGGAATGTCAGTGAGCTCAATTGTATGTTTATCTTTTCTAGATTCACTACGCCAGGTTGTTTCATCCTCCAAGCCGAGGGAAGAAGCAGGAACATATTGGGGTTATAAAGTGAGATATGCTTCTAATCTTAGTTCGGTATTTAGGGAATGCTCATACAAGGTATGGATATCTGACTCCATTTATCATTAAACTAACCATATAGTTACAAGACCCCTTGATTGACTTGTGGTTTCGAATCACAGGGTGGCTATGATCATTTGATTGGAACCTCGGAGCGTGGTTCGATTGTTAAATCATCTGATCTTGTTATACCTACCTTCAAGTATGTTTAGTTACAGAACTTGTATTTAACTTTGCTGTCTTGTTCTGAATTTAATTTTCTTTGATAAATTATTGTGGCCCTCAAAACTGCTTGTGATTTGTTACGTTTAAATATTTGATTTCATCTATCCATTCCGTCCTTTACTGATCCTTGTTGTATTTGTATGCCTGGTTTGCTAGGCATCTATTAATTGCTTTTGGTGGGCTTGCTGGGTTGGAAGAGAGCATTGAGGAGGACACTTATTTGAAGGTACGGTGCTCTTGAGCGTTTGGTATTTTCAAGTTGCTTTTTTGATAAAAAGGCGAGAAGATAGAAAGATAACTACGTGCTAAGTTTCTAATTGCCCTTGTTGGAAGGTAAAAGATGCACAGGAGGTATTTGATTCATATTTGAACACATGTCCGCACCAGGGTAGTCGAACAATTCGGACTGAGGTACTTTCCATATCTTCTCCGCATGTAATTCTCCACGAAAACTAGATAATCCTAACTTCACATGGTAATTAGCATTTTTTGCATTGTAATGAACAGGAAGCGATTTTAATCTCTCTCCAATATTTCCAAGAACCTATCAGCCGAGCACTGGAAAGCATTTAACAGTCTACTGAAGTCAACTAATGGCAGAACGTTGAGAACTTCACAACTATATCGTGTGACTCATGTTAGCGAAGATGCAAGATCTATCGCAATTCTTCAGATTCGTAACTTGGCTGTTAACGAGATGACAAGATCAGGACAACAAAATGAATTAGTCTTCCAAACATGGAGATATGATTTATCTTCTTTCTGATCTTCTCCATTTTTCTCTTAGCAAGTCGTTAGGTCTAGCAGATGTTTACCAAATATTCTTGTGCCAAACTTATATTTGGAGAATTGGGGAAAACTCTTTGAGTTGACTGAGATTTGTAGTCTTAAATCCAGATTCTGAAGGCAGTGGTACTTCAATGCTATTACATGAATTCATTATACCAATTTTGAAGAACTTATTTTCAGAGTTTGATGTAATCCAAGTACTCTCTTGCAACTACACTGCAAGAAGAGTATGAATTTTGGTTACTCGTATCGTATTCCAGATTTAAATGACAATTACTCCAATTCAATGCTTGATGAGAGTTCAAATCCCTTTATCAGAATAATAATTTGCTTGGCCAAGATGAACTTCTTGTGCTGCTACTTTACAAAAGAAGTAAGAGTGGCTTAATGTATGATTCTAATCTCAATATTTAACCTTTCGAGAAATGCTAGCTTCACTCTTTCTGTTACTCTGTCACTTTTTGCATTAACTGTTTGATATGTGGACGCTAGCATTTCTCTTAACCTCAATGCCGCAAACTTCAAAAATATAATTCAACGTCTTGTATCAAAAAATTATCTCTGCTTTGAAGACAACCTACATGGCAATTAGCAGAATGATGACAAGATCTGCTGCGCTTTCTCTTAGTTTGGGCTTTACTTTCTTCTAACTATGAACTTCTATGTAGTATTATGTCTTGACTAGATTTAAATTTTTCTTGGGGGGTTAAAAAAGATCTCATAAATTTGTCTTGTTGTCGTATCTTCTCGACAAAAACAATTCAAATTTTAACGGTACGGATGTTCCGTTCTGTTCGCTAATTCGAGTTTTTAATTCGAGTTGGGGGGGGAGGTTAAAAAAGATCTCATAAATTTATTTTGTTGTCGTATCCTCTCGACAAAAACAATTCAAATTTTAACCGTACGGATGTTCCGTTCGGTTCGCTAATTCGAGTTTTTAATTCGAGTTGGGGGAGAGGTTAAAAAAGATCTCATAAATTTGTCTTGTTGTCGTATCCTCTCGACAAAAACAATTCAAATTTTAACGGTACGGATGTTCCGTTCGGTTCGCTAATTCGAGTTTTTAATTCGAGTTGGGGGAGAGGTTAAAAAAGATCTCATAAATTTATTTTGTTGTCGTATCCTCTCGACAAAAACAATTCAAATTTTAACCGTACGGATGTTCCGTTCGGTTCGCTAATTCGAGTTGAGATGTGATGTTATGTGAGAGTTTTTTACTGTAGCAAAAAAGTTAAATGTGACTGTTTTTTAGAGCTTTTTACTGTAGCAAAACTCGAATTCTAAACTCGAATCAACGAAAAGAACGGGGCCTGTTTGAAAAAATTTTTGTACGTTAGGAGCAGGAAAAAAAAAAAACTAAAGTGAGGGAAAAAAAAGTCGAAGAGTAAATTGTATTTTCAGGGCCCATTTAGTTTACTGATTCGAGTTTTTAATTCGAGTTGACTTTTACTATAATAAAAAAGTTATATTTGATTGTTTCTGAGAACTTTTTATTATAGTAAAACTCGAATTCTAAACCTGAATCGGTGAAATCAACGCGGCCTCAAATATGGTCAAGGTGCAAATTGTACTTTTAATATCTTGATAAGGGTAATTTCGTCATTCCGTAATCTCACAGAGCCGCGTTTGGACCTAGCGTATATAACCAAGGGCCCTTCCGTAATTAAACCCCTATCCTCCCCCAAAACAAAACGAAAGATATCTATAGAGAGAGAGAGAGAGAAGCGCCGAAGCAAAATAAGGGTTTGCGAAGCGAAAACAAAAGAAAAACGATTGTAGAGTGAGAAAGAGGGGTGTTTTTTATTTTTGTATACAACACAACAGAGATTAAAACCCTTTCTCTTAACTCTTTTCTCAATTTATATAATTTTTTTTTCTTTATATTTTTAAATAGCCGTTAAAAAAGGACCGGTTTTCTCTCTCTAATTCTCTCTCTCCCGCCATAGCCATGGCTCAGCTGGAGAGCCAGAGGCAGACCCACCCACCTCCAGAACCTTCTTCTCTGGACTACCACCAGACCAAGTCCCTGATTTCCGCTCTCAACGCCGTCTCTCGCAATCTCCCTCTCTCCGAAGATCTTTTCGCTGCCGTTTCCTCCATCTATCACGACTCCCGAGATGCCGACAAAGCCGACGACGTTGACGACCATGTATGGTTTCTTCGGACACCCTTTTCTTGTTTCTTTCGACTTTCGTTTCTGGGTTTTCTCGGTTTTGTCTAGTTATTGGGAATTTTGGGAGATTTGGTCTCTTTGTTGCAGACTATTTTCTTTTATATCTCTTGAAGATTGAGTTTTTTTTTTTCATTTTTTTTTTTGAGTACTTTGTATTTTGGGTTGGTTGGGATTGAATGGTCGTTGTTTTTAAAAATTCATGATTGATTACTAGAACATTAGTGATGGTAATGATGATGAAGCTCGTGCAATCTAAAGGATTTAAGTTGTTTTTTCCCGTTCATTAGCCCAAAAAAATGTTCTAGGTCCTAATCAAAGGAATTGAAAGTTTCTGTTTTAGTTTTTTCTCCAATGAAAGAGCTTTTTATCTGAAATTGATGTGTGTGGTTTGTGTTTTTGGTTTAAGTTTTTCCATACAAAGTTCTCTTTTCAGAACAACTTGAACACATATACGGTAGCACTCTCTTTTAAGCAGAACCTTTTCCCTTGTTGATGTTTAGTGTGGTGCATATGGTCAATCTTGACTAGTGTTGTATTCCTTCATGTTGGGGAGGTTAGGGAATCAAACATTTTTAGTGGTTTTGAGTTGATAACTACTTATGTTTAGTACCTAGAATTGTTTTTTCGATATATATATATATATATATATATATTTTTTATGTTAATTTTGATTATCATGACACAGGCTGATCATGGTAATCTTTCGGAAGATTTATTGCCCGACCTTCAAGAGGCACTATTGAAACAACGTCCAAATTGCATGGCAAGTTCTGAATTAACAGAATTAAGGGAAAATCGTTATCAAAGCCACATTCAGCATCGATTAACTGAACTTGAAGGTAACTACTTTGTATGCATTTAACCGCTCAATGTATTATTTTCTTCAGTTATGGGACAGGAAAGAGGATTATTCTTTTCGTTTTATGCTGGCAAATTTTTGTTACTAATTGATTTGTTATGCGTTTATGATTGTTCCAATTAGAATTACCGTCAAGTAGAGGAGAGGACCTGCAGATGAAGTGCTTGCTTGAACTTTATGGACTAAAGGTAAAACTTGATGCACTAAATTGACTTGGAACTCCCTTTCAAGTGATTAATGTATGTGAATTATGTATTCTGCAAGGCAGAGTAGGAAGAATCTGGATGTAATTTTGCTTCCCAAAAAATAATTTCGTCGGGCAGAAATTTTTTTTTTTTTTTTTTGAAGTGGAATTAACCGTTTTGTCCCATTTCCAGAAGCAAGACTCTGATTATGTTTCATTGAGAATTTATTGAGGAGTTGCTTGTGATGCCAAAACACAGGCAATGAGTCAAAGGCTTTATTGTTAGGAAGCTTGTATCTTTTTGTAGTACTAAATTATGTAGCTAAAGGAGTTTCTGTTAGAAACTATGCCAATTGATTCTATTACTGAGAAATAACACGTATTCTGTCCTTGTGGGCAAGGACTTCTTTTCTGACAGTTAGCAGATTTACAAAGGAAGGTCCGATCCGATGTGAGTTCAGAGTATTGGCTTCGCACAACTTGTTCATATCCTGACAAACAATTATTTGATTGGGGGATGATGCGGTTGCGACGCCCACTGTATGGTGTTGGTGATGCTTTTGCCATGGAGGCTGATGATCAATTCAGGAAGAAACGGGATGCTGAGGTTAGTATGCGTATAAATTGTCAAAACTCAAAAATGAATGGGCAATTTTATTGTAATTAGGTGATAATTTAGATATATGGCATGTGTAAAGGAACTGTATGTTGGAAATTAATCGGATACTAAAAGATTGAAAATGTTCGATGCAGAGGCTGTCAAGATTAGCGGAGGAGGAGAAAAATCAGATTGAAACTCGAAAAAGAAAATTTTTTGCGGAAATCCTTAATGCAGTTCGTGAGTTCCAATTGCAAATTCAGGCTACTTTAAAGCGTCGAAAACAGAGGAACGATGGAGTCCTGGTACGTTCTCCCTCCCTCTCTTCAAAATCTTACATGGGACCACAGAGATATATACAGCATGGAGACTAGACTATGGTCTTAATTAGCTTTTTAAATGCTCAAAATAATGGTTGTCGTAGGAAAGATGAGAATAATTCATGGATGACACTAGTACTGCTTATTCTGATAAAGCTAAAGAATCCTTATAAGAATACTTTGTTTAAACAGGCATGGCATGGAAGGCAAAGGCAGCGTGCTACAAGAGCTGAGAAATTGAGGTTCCAAGCATTGAAGGCTGATGATCAAGAAGCATATATGAGAATGGTGAAGGAGAGCAAGAATGAACGATTGACAACACTTCTCGAAGAAACGAATAAACTCCTTGCTAACTTGGGTGCTGCTGTTCAACGTCAGAAAGATTATAAAGTTTCAGAAGGCATTGAGCTGTTGAAGGACTCAGAATCTGATTCACCGGATTTGGAGGACCAATCAGAACTCATTGATTCTGATCACAATGAGGATCCCGGTGACTTACTTGAAGGTCAGCGGCAGTATAACTCAGCTATTCACTCCATTCAGGAGAAGGTAATCTTTAAGAACCTTACCCTTGCATCAAATTGTTTTCTTCATCTATACTTTCTTATTTATTGATTTACCTCTATGTCTTGTTTCTATTTGTACATTGTATCACATTTTAATATGAACACAAGGGCACTGACATCCCTTGTAGATGTTAACCAGTTTATGACTTCTGGTGTATATCTGAGTGGGTCACAAATAATTAAAGTTTGAATGCTCTGAAGTACTATTGTGATAAGTGCAATACTATATCTATTTTCTGTTATTGGACTTCTTTGGGAGTTTCCCTAGTCCTGCTCGTCCAATCTTTCTATGCATTACACTTGCAGCGGTTTGTTTATATATCTTTGTGGTTTTCATATTCATTTTCGCTGCATAGTTCTTTACTGTTTAGTGCCAACAAGTATTTGATGAGAGCCATATGGAAATGCATGTATCTCCCTGTTAATGTTATACTAGTTAAGATTCCTCAAATTTGAGGTTCAGCCATCAGTTTACTCTTGCAATGTCCCAACGGGAAGTGCTTTGGAACAAGATTGTCTTACTGCAGTTTTACATTTTGTAGGTAACAGAGCAACCATCCACACTACAAGGTGGTGAATTGAGGCCTTACCAATTAGAAGGGCTTCAGTGGATGCTCTCCTTGTTCAATAACAACCTAAATGGAATTCTTGCTGATGAGATGGGACTAGGAAAAACAATACAAACCATTTCTTTAATCGCATACCTCATAGAGTACAAGGGTGTGATGGGACCCCACTTGATAGTTGCTCCAAAGGCAGTACTGCCAAATTGGGTGAATGAATTCTCAACATGGGCTCCTAGGTATGTTTGAATTATCGTTTAACATATCCCTCTCACACTTGCACAGAGTTTTGAGGTACTAAGGGATTTCTCTACTTGGTCTAGTATTGCGGCGGTTCTTTATGATGGGCGTCAAGATGAGAGAAAGGCAATGAAGGAAGATTTAACAGGTGAAGGAAGATTTAATGTGTTGATAACACATTACGACCTGATTATGCGAGATAAAACATTTTTAAAGAAAATTCCCTGGTACTACCTGATTGTCGATGAAGGCCATAGGCTGAAGAATCATGAATGTGCTCTTGCGCAGACACTTGCAGGGTAAGATATGCTAAATGTACAATCAAGGTCTTCCATCATCAATGTTTCAACATTTGGTATTAATTAAAGTTTGCTTGCTCTTTCAATCTTTTAAATCCTTTTCGATTTATTTATCCTCAAATCCGTTTCATGGATTTTTGGACCACCGTTTCAAATCTGTTTATCACCTACTCTGATGAGTATTCTTCAAAAGGGTGAAAACACTCTTCTCTCTCTCCAATTAGTCAGCATGATTGACTGAGGTTATTTCATGAGAAATTGCATTGAGTTTAAACAAATTGGTGTTAAAATATGAATTTCTTCCTCTCCCTCACATCTGTTTTTCTTTTTTTTTTTTTAAGCATATTCAGCTACGTGGCTGTTTTCTATGTTTTCCCACTATTTATTAATTTTTGGTTTGTGAATTCGTTTGGAATTATTGTTCTACCATGTTTGCATATTAGTTTCCAACTTTAGTTTTTCCATTTTAATGCAATAGGTTTCTCATCAAGTTTTTACTTCTATGCAGTTATGAGATGAAGCGTAGACTTCTATTGACTGGTACCCCAATACAGAATAGTCTGCAGGAGCTATGGTCTCTGCTTAATTTTCTTCTTCCGCACATTTTTAACTCAGTTCAAAACTTTGAGGATTGGTTTAATGCACCATTTGCGGATCGGGGCGATATTTCTCTTACTGATGAAGAGCAGTTATTAATTATTCGCCGTTTGCATCATGTATGTATTGTCTCATGGGTTTTTTTTTTTTTTTAATTCCTTTTTTTTCCCCTTTTCTTTTTTAACTTATCTCATGTATATTGATTTATAGGTTATAAGGCCGTTCATATTGAGGAGGAAAAAAGATGAGGTGGAGAAATACCTCCCTGGGAAAACCCAGGTCATATTGAAATGTGATATGTCAGCATGGCAAAAAGTATATTATCAACAAGTTACTGATCTGGGCAGAGTTGGGTTAGATAATGGTTTGTAGCTCGGTTCCCTACATGCATGCTTTACGGTTTTGGAACTCATGTTTCTTGAAATGCTTTTGCATCGGAAAGGAATCAGTTTTCATATTGCTGCTGTTACCATATGTTTTACTGAAGAAAATTTAACTTTATTGTAGGTACTGGAAAGTCAAAGAGTCTACAGAACCTCACAATGCAGCTGAGGAAATGTTGTAACCACCCATATCTTTTTGTTTTGGGAGATTATAATATGTGGCGCAAGGAGGAGATTATCAGAGCATCGGGAAAATTCGAACTGCTTGATCGTTTACTCCCGAAACTCCATAGGGCTGGGCACAGGATCCTACTTTTTTCACAAATGACTCGCCTCATGGACATTCTTGAAATCTATCTGCAACTTCACGATTATAAGTACCTTAGGCTGGATGGTTCGACGAAAACTGAGGAAAGAGGGAGTTTGCTAAAGAAATTTAATGCTCCAGAGTCTCCTTACTTCATGTTTCTGCTCAGTACTCGTGCCGGGGGTCTTGGTTTGAACTTGCAAACAGCAGATACTGTCTTTATTTTTGACAGTGATTGGAATCCCCAAATGGACCAACAGGCAGAGGATCGTGCCCACCGTATTGGACAAAAGAAGGAAGTTAGAGTCTTTGTATTGGTTAGTGTTGGATCAATTGAAGAGGTCATCTTGGAACGTGCTAAACAAAAGATGGGTATAGATGCTAAGGTCATCCAGGCTGGACTATTCAATACAACTTCAACAGGTTTGTTGTCTTCCACTTTGCTTATTGACTTCAAATACTGTTCTTATGTACTTGTCATGATTTTTTCGAACCTGAGCTTATTAAGCGAATTCATATGTTGTGTCGCCACCTGCTGTATCTTTTGCTTACTGCAGGTCCAGAATAACACGGAGAGTAGATTGTTTTCTTTTCTTTTGCTTTAGAGTAGTTACAATGTTATACTCCATTATGCCTAAAATGAGGACACTGTTATGTTTTGTTTACGTCGAAGGTAACTTTCTATTAGAGGCAGAAATTATCATTATTAATAATATATTTTCTTTTTTTTTTTTCTGCAGCTCAAGATAGAAGAGAGATGTTGGAAGAGATCATGCGCAGAGGCACAAGCTCACTCGGGACGGACGTGCCAAGTGAGAGAGAAATCAATCGCCTTGCTGCTCGATCAGATGAGGAATTCTGGTTGTTCGAGAAAATGGATGAGGAGAGAAGGCAAAAGGAGAATTACAGATCTCGCCTTATGGAAGACAATGAGGTTCCTGAGTGGGCATATTCTAAACCTGATAACAAGGAAGGTGCAACCAAGGGAACTGACAGTGGCAGCATCACTGGAAAACGACGAAGAAAGGAGGTGGTTTATGCCGACACCCTGAGTGATTTACAATGGATGAAAGCCGTCGAAAATGGAGAGGACATACCAAAGCTTTCTGGCAAAGGGAAAAGAAAGAACCACTTTCAACCCGAGACCAGTGCGGCTAGTAACAATAGCAATGGTGGGGAAGAAGAAAAGGTTGTAGAATTGACTGAAAATACGCCTCTCGGGAGTGAGGGAACAAGTGAAGATACCTATCAGTATCAGACACCAGCACCGAAGAGACTCAAAACCGAAGCGGAAAGTGTGGAGAAACACGACTATTATGGTGTTGGGCCACGTGGTTGGAATGGGCAGATATTGACTTGGAACACCCACAAAAAGAAGAGATCAAGCTATTCTTATCAAAGTTCATTATCTGATTCTAGAGGCCAGAATTCCAACAGAAGAGGCAATGGATGGGCATGATAATGAAAGATCGGATAGAAATTCCTCATTTTTTCTTTTTATATATTTAGATTAGATTTAGATTCCCCCAACTAACTTTTGTGCATGGGTTTGAGCTGTGCCATGCTTTTAGCTAACTAGCTGACTTCTCAGGACAATTACACATCCTCCGACCTTTTAGGGATGGTCTGGAGATGGCTAATGCTTCAATTTGTTAAGTTCTGCTGCTTTGTAACATGGCTTGTGCTAATTAGCAACAGTGTATAATTATCAACAATTGTGAAATGATCTCTTTATTTTTCGTATCCTTTAGGTACCATTATCAAACAAATCAATCAAAGATGTCTACATTTCTTTTTTCTTTTCAGAACTAATTGTTCTCATATGCTGTAGGTTTTTTTTTTCTTTTTTTCATTTATTATCATAGTGGTACCTTTGTGTTATGATAATCCCATTGATTATACACTACAAGTTAAAAATTAAATAATAATAATAATCATTTGCATAGTTTAAGACCATTTTTAGGAAATCCGCTCATTATACAATAATAATCATCATTTGCATAGTTTAAGACCATTTTTAGGAAATCCGTTGATTCGCTGAATAAACTTTTAAACTCAAGTTGAATTGAAAAGTGTTGATTCGCTGAATAAACTTTTAAACTCAAGTTGAATTGAAAAGTGAATTTATGTAAGAAAAAATATTATAGTAAAAAAATTAAATTTGAATTTTATAAAAGAAAACACTGTAATAAAAACCTAAATTATAATTCAAACCAACGAAATAAACGGAACTTAGGGTTGTTCTTTTGCATTTTTGAGTTAAGGTGATTTGAGTGATGATTTTGAGTTGAATTTGAGTTATAACTTGAGTTGAAGTTGTAACTTGAGTTTGTGTTTGGATGTGCATATTTGAGTTATGATTTGAATTGGGAATCTTTTTGAATTTGTATTTAAGTGGGTCAAAATTTAAATTTGTATTTATATAGTATTTTAATAAAAACTTAATGGTGATGAAAAATTTTAATAGGATATATAAGTGGAGTTTTATTCATCTTTTCGTTGTGAATGCATAGAAAAAAAATCATCTCAATCAGAATTTAAACGAAAAAATTATGACATTTTTAAGAATAGAAAAAATACTATTCATTAACTTGAGTTCGAGTTTATGAATTCGAGTTAAAAGAAAAACTTAAACTCGTGTTTAACCTAAACTCGAGTTTAAACTCAAATTTTATAGAAAAACATAAACTTAAATAAAATTATAACTCAAATTTAAATTTTTTTCTGAATTTATCGCAAAAGAACAACCCTTAATATCCTAAATGTCATTTCAATGCTTCCCCTCATAGTAAAATATAAGCAAATCTTGTGTTTGGAAACCAACAGATTATAGACTGAATGGAGATGCTTTAACCATAAAATAACAAAACAAACCTTAGAATAAGAATCTTAAGTTTCACTAAATACTCACTGTCAGATGTCACACCATCAAAGATAGCTTTGGTGTGTTACAAAAAGAGCGAGTACAATTTAAATCCCGGAAATGGCAACTCTAACAAGAACAGAGACGTATCTTTTGCCGAGCTTTCTAAGAACATGATAGACGACTAAGGTCTCAAAAACAAAGTAAAACAAAATGGAAAATTAAAACCCCATTACAATAAATCCTACTGCTGGCTACTGCTTCTGCTACCTGACTTGTGCAAAATAAGATTCAGTAGAAGAGTCATCCTAAATAATAATTTAATCCCACTTGCGATGAATGACAGACCTCTACTCCGGTTGGTCAACTTCGAGGTTTTTCAGCTTTGATTCTAATTCTTCATCATTGTCACCTTCGCCCTCTCCAGATTCGTCGTCGCCATCGTCGTCTTCTCCTTCCGGGTCATTCTCATCCAAGGACCCAAGAATCTCTGGAGATTTCTTGAAAATGTCCTTCACCTCGTCGATGCCTTCGTCGGAGATGAAGTTCCCATTGATGTTCAGCAACTTGAAACCTGACTTCTGAACCACTGTCTGAGCCAAAAGGCGAGCCCCGGCCCTTCTTATTAAGTTAGTGTTCATGTCAACTTCAATCAACTGCGAAAGACCTTCCAACGCCTTGCTGATCTGGATAGCACCCTCATCTTTGAGTTTATTCTCGGACAAAATCAGCTTGGTTAGAAGAGTCTTTGACTCTATACAAGCTGCTAGAGCAGGAGCAGCTTTGGCTGTTATCTCATTACCAGCCATCTCCAAAACCTCGAGTGAAGGAGCTGAGTCCTTTAGAACGTTTACAATAGCAATTGTCCCCTCATCTTCCAGGTTTAGGTATCTCAGATAGACTTCTCTCAAATCTGAATGCTTGGAAAGTGCTTTGCTCAACGCAATTCCACTTTCAACATCAAACATGTTGTCCTGCAGATCGAGCTTCTTCAAGTGGGCACAAGTACCTAGTGCTTCGGACAAGGCAACTCCTCCTTCGGAGCCTATCCTTGTAGAGGAGCAACGGAAGTCCTCCAACAGAGGGGAGCGCTTCACCACCTCGGAGATGGCAACCGCACCTTCATCTCCTGTCATGTTGTTGTGGAAATGAAGGATCTTGAGTTTCTCTGTGGAAGGAATCAACTCAGAAACTGCTTGAGCAGCTTCTTCTGAAATGCCATCATTCATTAAATAGAGCTCCTCCAACTCAGCTTGTGATTTGAGCAGTGCTGCAAATGCCCTTACACCTTTCTCACCCAAGGCATTGTTCGAGAGATTCAAAGACCTCAAAACACTCCCCTCCAACGCAGCCGCAAATATATTCATCACCTGAAGAGCTTCTTCCTCTGGTCTTCCTGCAACAAAATCAGACAAATCCACTTCTCTCAACTGACTTTTAAGAGAAGCCAAAATGGGTTCAGCAACACAGGCTGCTTCCAAACCAAAGCTTCTATTGCTGAAGCAAATCTTCGAGTAAGAATTCCCGGGCTCCGTCAATGGCTTTAGGAGCATCTCAGCCTCATCAGCCTCAATGAAGGCGCGCTGGCCTTTAGAAATATCAAAAAATGTTTCTTGGGTTACAATGTTATTTTCAGACGGCACCTTCTTGTCCTTGATTTTTAGAACTCCTTTAAGAACATCCAGGAGGAGCTTGCTGCATTCTCTCGCATAAAGCTGCACGGCAGAACCTCCATCACCATCTGGCTCCTTCTTGTAATGCTCGTCTGCCGTCGAAAAAGCCACATCTTCAATGTACTCGGCATTCTCTTTAGCCTCTTCCTCACTCAAAGTGCCATACTTCTCAGTGAAAATGGACACAGTCGTGAGATTCTTTAGCATCCGCTCCACAAGCACTTTCCTTGTGTTTTGGCTTGGAGGCCACAGCTTAATGGAAAATTGATGGCTTTGAGAATTCAGAGTTTTTGAATCCATTCTGAAACAACCTACAAAATTTAAAACGCGTCACATTCAAAATACTACTTCAAAGGGCCAAAAGAAAGACTATATATATACAAGCACAAAACTTATTCATTCTCTAAACAGTTCAGTAACAATATACATACGTACAAACATACAATACATATATACACACACACATAAGTGCTGGAGACTAATATTGGAATTTTGCTCTACTACAAGCTCAAGAGTCAGACTAACTTTTGGGTATGCTTATTTTCAACAAAAGAAGCATTTCTTAAACATTATTATATGTTTAACATATGACATAAAAACCAAATCTCAAACATGAAGTATATACAGTGTAAATACCCTAGAAAACAAAAATAAAAGGATATTGCAGCAAGGGTGGTTATGGCAATGAATCACACATAAAGAAACTTTTTTTTTTCAAGGAACCTAAAACACAGGATCTTAGACATTACCCAAAAAAACAAAAAAACAAAAAAAAAACACACACACACACACACACACAGAGAGAAACAAACAAAAAAATATTCAATTTTTCGCAAAAAAAAACGCAACAGATCTGCGAGAAGGTTACAACTTTTTACCAAAACGTAAAACATTTATTCGAGAAAAAGTTGACAGAAAGAAAGAAAGAAAAAAAAAAAAACGAGCGGTACAAAATGAGGGGAAAAATAAGAAAGGGGAAAAACTTACCAGGCAAAAATCGAAACCCTAGGAAAGGCGAAAAAGGGGCAAGGATGAGAGAGAAGTAGTATTGGGGGTTACCTTATCTGAGATTCAAAAGAGGACACACTGAAACAGAGAAAGAATATATATAATAGAAGAGAGAGAAAAAGAAAGAGGAGAGAGAAAGAGAGAGAGAGAGAGTGGAGGGAAAACTGAAAATTTGATAGCGATTGGTTCGTCACTTTTAATGCGGCTGTTTGGGAATCACGAATCTACTGTATTTCATACTGGATTACATTATTCCCCTTAATTTTTTAAACCAAATTATTTAAGTTTTTACTTCTTATTTTTCGAAAATCTTTTAAGCCAAATTAATGAAACTGCCTTGCCAAAGTACAATTTTTTTTTTAACCTTTTGAAATTTTGCAAATGATTTGTAGTTTCTTTGTTTCTTATTTGGTTAGCGATCTAATAATTTTTTTTTGTTTTAATTCAGATTGAGATGATTTTTTTCTATGCGTTCACAATGAAAAAAAATAAACGTCACTCATATATCCTATTAAAATTTTCTATTACTATTGAGTTTTTATTAAAATATTATCTAAATACAAATTCAAGTTTTAACCTATTCAAACACAAACTCAAATAGATTCTCAATTCAAACTATAATTCAAATGTGCATATCCAAACACAAAATCAAGTTATAACTCAAATTCAACTCAAAATCTACACTCAAGTCACTATAACTAAAAAATACAATTGAACAAGCCCTTAATAACTAATCGAGGTTATTATGTATGAAATGTCCTAGGACTTTATCAAAAAAATTATACTAATTATACGAAATGATTACTTTTAAACTCTTTATTGAGAATATGACTTTAATTTAACAATATTTTCGACGCGTCCATTTCATGATTATTGAGATAAATACCATTTTGAATATACTTTTTTTTAAGTGGTTATGAATTTGAATAATAACTTATTTCATTTTTAAGGGCGATTACAATTGATAGAAATATCATTACGAATTATTTTACAAACTTCCGTGTAAATATAACAATTTGTGGGCCTAAATGGACATATATGTTATTAATTAAAAAAATGCACCCAAAATTTATGTAAGTTAACAAATGAAACACAATTTAAAAAAAAAAAAATTACCATGTTAAGAATTTATTGCCTGTCGTTTACCAACCATCGAGGGATTGTATTATCAAAGATTGTTAAAATGCTAAATCAATAAGCTTAAAAGTTCAACTTGCAAGTGGAGAAAAAGTCAATGTGCGTTATTTTAAACTTATTAAGACGTTAAGTTCATGGATTAGAATTATTAGAATTATGTAATTAGAATTATTTTTTATTTACGTGTATTTTTTTTGAGAAAAAATATTACAGCAAATTATGAATCATAATTCGAATCAAGAAATGAATCTCCTAACCAAACAATCTGTAAAAAAGTTGAGATAGCATTGTTCTGTCTGTTTTTTTCTTTTACCTTTCTTTACGCAACCAAACGTGGTCCTAATAATTATTAATTAGCACTTTAATATCTGAACATTAAGATCTGGAACATAAGTACAGAGAATCTAAGGTATTAATCATACAAACTACAAAGCAATAACCAGTGAAATGCACCAAACATTATGCCAACAATCATTTCACATTTTCTATGCAAACGAACAAGGTGTAGTTTACTTTCTCAGTAAAGTTTAACTGCTTTGTCAGTTCATGGACCATCCCGGTTTGTATCAAACCATTTGGAAAAAGAAGAAAAAGAAAAAAAAAAAAAAAAGCCCAGCAAAGATGAAGATGATGATTGCAGTTGCTGAGTAAAAGCTGTGAAAGCAAGGAAAAGTAGTTGTGGCACATAACATAAAAGTCAGTCTCTGCTTTGTGTTTGGAAGAGTAGATTCTTTTCAATTTTGTTTGAAAAATTCTTAAGAAAAATTCAATGGCGGATATAAAAATTTGACGACTTACCGTGTGTTTAGTTGGTGAATTCGTATTCTAATTTAAATTATAATTCATAATTTATTATAGTATTTTTTCTTATAAAAAATACACGTAAATAAAAAATAATTTTAAATCATGATTCTAAATTCATGAATAAAAACATCACTAAATTACGCAGTATTCACGCTTTAAAAAAAATATCATGTCGTACTTTGTCAACAAACTCCAAATTCATATAGGATAAATACAGAACTGCATTATATAATTTTGATAACTTATTAAAACGTTAAGTTCATGGATTAGAATCATTAGAATTATGTAATTAGAATTATTTTTTATTTATGCGTATTTTTTCTGAGAAAAAATATTATAGCGAATCATGAATCATAATTCGATCAGGAAACGAATCTCCTAACCAAATAACCTGTAAAAAAATTGAGATACCATTGTTCTGTCTGTTTTTTTCTTTTACCTTTCTTTACGCAACCAAACGTGGTCCTAATAATTATTAATTAGCACTTTAATATCTGAACATTAAGATCTGGAACATAAGTACAGAGAATCTAAGGTATTAATCATACAAACTACAAAGCAATAACCAGTGAAATGCACCAAACATTATGCCAACAATCATTTCACATTTTCTATGCAAACGAACAAGGTGTAGTTTACTTTCTCAGTAAAGTTTAACTGCTTTGTCAGTTCATGGACCATCCCGGTTTGTATCAAACCATTTGGAAAAAGAAGAAAAAGAAAAAAAAAAAAAAAAGCCCAGCAAAGATGAAGATGATGATTGCAGTTGCTGAGTAAAAGCTGTGAAAGCAAGGAAAAGTAGTTGTGGCACATAACATAAAAGTCAGTCTCTGCTTTGTGTTTGGAAGAGTAGATTCTTTTCAATTTTGTTTGAAAAATTCTTAAGAGAAATTCAATGGCGGATATAAAAATTTGTAGACTTACCGTGTGTTTAGTTGGTGAATTCGTGCTCTAATTTAAATTATAATTCATAATTTATTATAATATTTTTTTTTATAAAAAACACACATAAATTAAAAATAATTTTAAATTATGATTCTAAATTCATGAATAAAAACATCACTAAATTACGCAGTATTCATGCTTTAAAAAAAATATCATGTCGTACTTTGTCAACAAACTCCAAATTCATATAGGATAAATACAGAACTGCATTATATAATTTTGATATCAGTGGGAAAAAAACTAGACTATAGAAGAGCAAACTCATTGTCAAAAAAAAAAAAAAAAAAAAAAAAAAATTGGATTTAACAATTCAAATAATTTATTTTTGTCGATCAAAAGCAGAGCGATACCTCCGGCCTCCCTCTCTGCCTTCCTCTCTCAGACCTCAACGTAATCTCAAGTTCTCCTTTTTCACTTCTTCCTGGGCAAAGAAACCCTAGAGAGCAGCCACGATTTCGCTGCCGTCAGTTCCTCCGATGTTGCGCGATGGGAAGCTCCATCGGCCTTTTCACATTGTCGTCTTCCATAATAAACCGAAAATCGAGCCATTTCGATCAGCAATGCACCGGTTTCCTATGCCTTGGTTTGGCAGGCAATTGTTATTTTTAAAAAACTGAAGTTTCGGTTTAAACCGGCGACATAAAAACCGCCGCTGAACACCAATGTAAACTAAGCCTTCACTCTCAACGTTAGCTGAATTGCTTTTGCCTTTTGGTATCAGCAACATTTGCTCTCAGTTCACAACCATACCTAATGGTTGGCATATTAATTGCTAGCCAACGGCAAACAGTGAGGATATATATATATATATATTTTTTTTTTTTTCACTCTCAACGTTAGCTGAATTGCTTTTGCCTTTTGGTATCAGCAACATTTGCTCTCAGTTCACAACCATACCTAATGGTTGGCATATTAATTGCTAGCCAACGGCAAACAGTGAGGATATATATATATATATATTTTTTTTTTTTTCATTACCTTAAATCAAACCTTGGAACTTCATGAAGGTATTTGGTTTGGGAAATTGCATCTAAACATAAAAATAAACATATTTGTCCGTGACATTCTTTTATCCTCGTACCAAATTCACAAGCACGTCTTTACACATTTTAAACCAAGACAACTAATGATAATGATAGACATCACAAAACTTCAACTTTGGTACTTCATAAACAGTATCAGACATGTAGGACTTCTAGCCCGTTTAGTTCAAGATCCTTTAAAACAGTAATTTTGATTCTGAATTCTAATTTTGTGAGAGAATATTAACTATTTTTTTTATTCAAATTTATTGTGAGAGGAACTTCCTTCATATTTCCTAGATATGCCTAATTGAATTGAGCCATAAAAGGGTAATAAAGAACAAGATTTAAGTAACAATTAGGCAATCCTGTAATATTGCTCGTGATCTTGATATTATCAAGGCATTAAACTTTATCGCAGAAGTATGATATAATCCTAATTCCTACAAAACAAACAAAAAATTCAAAGCATTTTAAGCATGAAGCACGGAAGAAACTAGAGTAAAAAGAGAAAAAAAAAAAAAAAAAAAAACCAAAAAAAAAGAAAATAAACGGAGGACCA
>NW_010363301.1:21904-29744 GCF_000414095.1 Morus notabilis
TTCGAACGCCTTGAAGCGGAGGATCTCCGGCTCCACTAGCTCGATCGGACAGCCGTTGATCTTGATCAGGCCGCGGCCGCGCTTGCAGTAGGTCACCGCCACCGCCGTCTTCTTCCGGCCGAAGCATTGGACGGACTCTGTCGGAGCGGCCGCCATGGTTGGGTCTCGTCTAGGGTTTTGGTGGGGGAGAGGAGAGAGAGAGATTGGGTTATTAATCAAGAGGTTAGGGCTTTTGGATGGATGGACGGCTGTGATGGGGTTTCGTCTGGTGAGAGAGTGAGATTGGTTTTCGCCTTACGATGGGCCAATTTGACGTAGACTCTTTTCGGCCTTTAAAGTGGTAGCCCAGAACATTGGGCTTTTGAATGACCCAAATAAGAAGTTTTGAGAAAATTTGAGGACTGCAAAATTAAAAAGAAAAAACGGAAATAGTAGAAAATAGATCAATATGAAAAGCTTAAGAAAGTATATAAGTTAACTTTTAGTTATAAAAATTAATAGGTCATAATCAGATAAGTTATGGATAAATTTGTCAAGCTATGGTTCATAACCAGACAAGTTATGGACAAAAACCGTGATTTATGGACAATAACTTATCAAGTTATGGTTCATAACCAGATAAGTTATGGACAAAAATAGTAATTTGGCCTATTTATTAACTTAGGTAAACTATTGGCCTATTAATTTTAATTCATCTCAAGTCTTGGCTTATTTCCCTCTTTCTCCCATATAATTGACGAATTTAACATTGAGTGGACGAGTCTGAAATTTTATTTTAATAAATATAATTTTATTAGTGTAATTATTTGATTAAAAAGGTTATGAATCAAGAATAAAGGGTCAAAATCCTGACTCATATACTTTCAAACGGTATTAATCAAGATTAACCGATATGAGAAAATTATTTAACTTACCCTCAAAATGTATGGGTCTGGATGTTTAATCTTTACTATTGCTTAATAGCCTTTTGACTTGACTAAAAACGATTTTAATCAAGAAGGAGTAAATTTTCAGACCCATATACTCTAAGAGATAGTTGTCTCCTTTCCCCATATCATATATACCAAACTAATTTATGATCACAAGAGGATTGTTTTTTCTATTCATCTATTTTTAATGACTACAATCGTATGTGTATATATATATACACACACACACAGAGTACAGTGAATCAAATAAGAGAGTTAATCTAGGCTAAGAATCCGGTTGACCTTTAAACAAAGGGAATTTCGTATTACAGCTGGCTAGTTAACAATTCCTACAATCTCTCCAATTCAGTATTGTTGACAATTCACGCCAGCACTCCCCTTCAAGTTGGTGCATAGATATCACAAATGCCCAACTTATTAAGTGAGTTGTGGAAGATCTTGCTAGAGACGACCTTCGTAAGTATATCCGCTAATTGGTCTTCAGATATAACAAATGGGAACCGAACTACCTTGGACTCAAGATTCTGCTTGATGAAATGTTGATCCACTTCAATATGTTTTGTCCTGTCATGTTGAACTGGATTATCAGAAATGTCAATGGCTACCTTATTGTCGCATTATAAGTTCATTTCATAATTAGGTGCAAAGCCAATCTCAGTCAATAATCTCTTAAGCCAAAGAAGTTCACAAAGTCCCCTGGCCATGCCTCTAAACTCAGCTTCAGCACTTGATAAAGCCATTACTTTCTGTTTCTTGCTTCTTCATAAGTTCATGAAAATGTACCATAAATATTGCTTTTAATTTACACAATATTAAAATATTTAAGCTTTAATTAAACAATTCCATTATTTTTATTCATAATATTTTTAATTGGAATTTGTCTAGTTTTTGATTAATTATTTACAGATGAAAAGCAATGTAAAAATCTACACAAGAGGAAGCCATGAAAGCCATATTCACTCAGCCAAAATTAAGCCACACGAGCCAAGAGCCGCGTCAGCCCATTGAGCCATCAAGCCGAGCCTCTGCGTGGTGCCCAGCTCTCTCCCGCGTTCCCCACTCCATCTCGCGCGCGTCACCAGCACACCCGCCTGCCAAGGCGTGCGTCTTCTTCCGTGCAGTCTCCAGCGCGTCTAAATCTCCCACCGCGTGGACCCCGTGCCTGCTCACGCCAGCCTGCTCTCCCCTCTGTGCATGCCACCTGTCAAAAGCGGGTCCCAACTGTCTCCAACACCAGCACACTTCTTCCACTCCGCGCGCAACACGTGGCAATCTATTCCTTTCCTCCAACCAAACTTTGACACGTGTCCAGATGAGGTGTTGAATCCGGATTTCTTCTCCGTGAGTTGCCAGATTTCTTTCCCAAATTAAATATGTAATTTCTCCAAATTTATGTGTAATTTTATTTTGTTTCCTTTTCTTTTGTAATTTTCTAGTTTTACTATTTATTTCCTTATTTGATAGGCAACCTCTAAACACTATAAATAAAGGGGTTAGCCTAAGGTTTTTGTAAGTTTTGAATATTTAGTTTTCTGTCGTCTTGCAGTCAGTCTCATATTTTCTCTCTAGAACTTGTGAGAATGTTTTGCAAGCTAGGCTAGTGTTGCCTAAAATTGTGTATCTAGAATCTCGCAAGTGCACGAGTCAACAAGTAGTAAAATGATGAATAATCAAGTATCGTCCCACAGGGACTGTGTGGTTTTGAAATCAAATTGTTAAGTTAATCCTATCCAAGTTTTTAAACAAAGACTAAAAGTGATTTTTAAAGTGTTAAAACTAATGATAACTTGACTATAGAAATGAACAACAAAAACAAAACTAATTAATAAAGAGTTTGCAAATAAAATTGGCCAATGTCACTGTTCGCGGCTTAAAATTATTAAACTGTCTTTTATCACGCTGCGCGTTGCTGCAGCAATGGACAGCAATGAAAACTTCTAGTTAATCGGATTCTACTAAACCAGGGACTTTCCAATCCGCCGTCTACTAATCTTAAAGCTAAATCTCACAAATCCCTCTGCAAATCTAGACTCTAAAATCAGAGAATGAAGCTCTAAATCGTATGGTTATGCAAGACATAATATATTCCTATATCATGTGGATCAAAAATCTGTAACAAGATCTAAGAACTTGCATTACTCAAGTTATTTCCACTCAACTAAATCTTCCCAGATCTAATCAAGCTGTACTCCCCTCTTATGATTTCCCAATCACAGTTAAGGCACAAATTCAGCTCACTTGAATAAACAAAGAAATAATCATCAAATCCATTCAACATCAACTAGCAACTTAATATTTAACAAATCAACAACCTCAGCCAACAAATCATAATCTCATAGAAATATATTTATGAATTCAAGTTCAGATTCAAGAAGAAGAGTAAATATTCTTTAACAAGACAAACAAAGTAATGAGAATAAGAAAGACTAAAATGATGATGAGAGAATCCGAATCCCCCTTTTCCAAGGTTTCCTCTAGCTGCTCTTGCATCAACAGATGGTCCTTCACGTTTAAATCTCTGTGACGTTTTCTTCTTCTTCCTCCTCAGTACTGGAAATGGTACTTGATCAAAAAAATGGAGGTGGTTTCCTTTTCCAAGTTCAGCCGCCTCTGCGTTCAAAAATATGATCAAGGACACCTTCTTCTCTTGCAGCTGCAGGTACTTATTGTACCCTAATTACACGTGGCAGCCCCTGAGGAAGCCTCTAATCAGCAGCTAAATCAGCACCCTTCACGGTTAAATCAGCCCATTCTTCCAGCTCAGGTACAGCTGTCAGCAACATGTGAATCTGGTCTAGCTCGCCTTGCTGCAGCAATGCTGGCTAGGATTCCTTCATACTCCAGAAATGAAAAACTGCTCAAAGCTCCAAACGACCACGTTTTCTTAAAGCTGAGATTCTAGCACAAAGGGCACCTGAATTAGCTCTTTTTTAAACACTAATCACGAGAGAGAGAATTTATGAATCACAAATAACTAAAAACTATTAACAAGACAAAATATAGGAGAAAACTAATACTAATTACCCTCTAGGTAATAATTTAAGCCTGGAAAATGCTCAATTAACTCTATTTTCATAGAGTTATCAGCTAGAGTTCTCTTGGTGAGGTTAGAGATTAACTTCTGTTGAGTGACCCAATTCGGAGTTTTGATTCCTTGTGCTGTAAAGTTCAACATCTGAATGAATTAAATCTCATCTATTTTTCTATTACTTTTCAAAATATTGTGTGCCAATTTTTATATAAGTTCAGTCACGTTTTTCTTATGTAATTATGTCACACATTATTTTGTTATTCAAATTATTTTACAAATTATCTTTTACTGCAATATTGTCAAATTGATATATTGTCAATTTTAGATAACTTGTAATGATAATATTTCTGGAGTTAATATAGAGATTTAATTTATTTGATTCTTTTATTTTGTGAATCAAAACTTGAACTGGTGAACGAGACATTAGGGATTCTCGACACCTTACCATTTTCACTACTGAATTTCTCCACATAAATTTCCTTCCTTTTATTTTATTTCCAACAAAATCTCAAAAACTCTTCTTTTTCTTTAATTCACTTGTTATTTATCTTTCTCATACACTTTTATTCTATTAATCTTTCTTGTTTATTTGTTACCTCTCTGTGGATATGACCGCCCTTCTGTGCTACAATTGACCGCTTGTGATCATCACTTTTGGGCGTTAATCACTTCTCCACGTGACAAGATTTCCTCCTACAAACGTGAAGTAGCCTGATGTAGATTTCTTGTCAGAAATGTTCCCAGCCCAATCTGCATCGGTGTAGCCATCGACATTGAGATGATTATTCTTGGAGAACATAAGTCATTTCCCTAGAGCCGATTTCAAATACCAGAGAATTCGAATTACCGCATCCATATAGTCTTCATTTGGTGAGTGTATAAATTGACTCACTATGCTCACTGCATAGGCAATGTCAGGTCGAGTGTGTGATAAATAAATTAGCTTGCCAACTAATCTTTGATATCTCTCCTTATTAGTTAGTACTTGATATGGGTATTCTCCAAGCTTATGATTCTAAACAATCGGAGTATCGGGTGGCTTACAATCAAGCAAACCCATTTCAGATAATAAGTTTAACACATATTTCCTTTGGAAAAGAAATATACCTTTACTTGATCTGGCTACTTCAATCCTTAAGAAATATTTTAGACCCCCAAGATTCTTCATTTCAAACTCAGTTGCTAAATTTTCCTTAAGCCTATTGATCTCTTTTGTGTCATCTCATGTAATAATCATGTCATCCACATAGATTATTAGAGTTGTTACCTTTCCCTGTTGATGCTTTAAGAATAAAGTATGATCTGAGTTGCTTTTTTTAAAACCATGCTTCTTCATAGCCAAGCTAAAATGACTAAACCATGCGCGGGGTGATTGTTTTAGTCCATATAGCGAGCGTTGCAATTTACATACAACTCCTACTTTTGAAGAAACACTGTCTCCTGCTTTTGAAGAAACACTATATCCTCGTGGAATATCCATATAAACCTCTTCTTCAAGATTGCCATGAAGGAAGGCGTTCTTTACGTCAAACTGGTATAACGGCCAATCTAAATTCGCTGTAAGAGACAATAGGACCCTAACAATATTTAGTTTTGCCGCTGGAGAAAAAGTCTCTTGATAGTCTATGCCATATGTTTGTGTGTATCCCTTCGCCACGAGCCTTTCCTTGTATCTTTCAATGGATCCATCAACCTTATGTTTGATGGACAAAACCTACTTGCACCTTATTGTCTTCTTTCCTTCTAGCAATGGGACAAGATTCCATGTTTCATTTTTCTGTAGTGCCTTCATTTCTTCTTTTATTGCTTGAGCCCACTTCAGATCTTCTAAGGCCTGTTGGGAACATGACATGAAGACAAATTGTATACAAATGCCTTAAGAGATTTTGCTAATCTCTGAGTCGATACATAGTTCGCAATTGGATACTTTGATCTTCTTTCCTCCAAATCTGGTGAATATCGGTTTGGGGGCTTTCCACGATTATGCCTGAAAGGCAAGTTATAACCAACAAAGATATCTTAACTATCAACATGAGAGGGTGTAGTGGGAGAGCTTACTTTAGGAATATTCTCAAGAGAAGGGCTGTTAGGTACTAAAGAGGGAGAAAGTGTTGTAGTTTCAGCCTCAATTTCTTGTATAGTGTCGTTACTCATCCTGCCTCCTGACCCGGCTTCTTGCTCAACACTAATAATCACTTTATCATTTTCAATCATTGGACTGTCAGGGTGTCTTCTAAGATGTTCAACTTTAACTTGTTCTGGGGTGTGGGTGCCTTCAAATACCTCACAATTCCACTAATTCTGCCTTTCATGTCTTATCTCCCCCTGAAGAGAAGAATTGGTTGCTGGTGAAGACTAAGAACTTTCAGACTCTATGAACGTAACATCCATGGTGACATAAGTACGCCGTGTTGTAGGATTGTAATAGTGATATCCTTTTTTCTGTGTAGCATACCCCAAAAAAATACAACGTACTACTCAGGGATCAAGTGTAGTGCGTTGATTTTTATGGAGATGAACAAAGGCAACACATCCAAATACTCGAGGAGAAATCAACAAAACAGATGGTAGAGAAACATGGTGCGAGAGAGCTTGTAACGGGGTCTTGAAATTCAGCACTTTTAAAGGCATATGATTCAATAGATGTACTGTCGTGACCACAACAGAATCCCAATATCTGCTTGGCATATGTGCTCCAATCAATAAAGCACGAGCAATTTCTAAAATATGCATATTTTTTCGTTCAGGACGGATGTCCTAATCGACGATGCCATAGCCAAATCTACCTCTCATTGACGCTAGTTGAGTAGTGCATGTTATTTGTTTTCCCCATGCTAAAATCATCCATGTAGTACAACCCCTCTCTCTTAGTACCACGCCCAATAATCTCCTGTGTGAGAATATCCTGAAAGAGACAAAAAGTGGGATAGATTAAAGCAACATAATTTAGTTCTTTAGTGGCTTGAGCTACAGACAATAATTTATTTGAGAGAGATGGAACAAGTAGAGTATTGGATAGAGAGAGAGAGGGTGATAAAGCAACAGTTCCAACTCCTGTAATGGGATATGTGACGCCATTAGCATTAGCAATGCTACTGCGTCTTGGTTGGGTAATCTTGGCAAAGTCGTTGACATCAAAAGTCATGTGATCAGTCACTCCTGAGTCAACAATCCAGCCACTGTAATTATCTTGACTAGAACCAAGTAATGCAAATCCATAATTACCTTGGTTATTGAGAGAATTTGACTCATCTGGTGGTTCCACCAACAAAGTAAAAGATAATAGAAGTTCTGCGTTTACCAAAGCAGCCCGTCCCGGTTTGCCATTAGTGTTGGCTTCATGTTCACGTTATTTTCGTGCCTTGAGTTCATTTTACCACTCCGGGTACCCATGTAACTTAAAACAAGTTTCACGAGTATGCTTCATGTTCCCACAATGTGTACAACCTCACTCGGATTGTGTCTTAGCCTTAGAAGATGTAGTGACTTTTCCACCACCTGTTGAGGAAGATCCGGCCTTGGATATTTGAAGCGTTAGTGGCTGCAGGGGTCCCACCTTGACTTCTTTAGGGGCCATAGCAGCGGCCTGTGTTGGCTTCGTGTTTGACTTCATAATTAATTGTCGTATAGCCTCTATTCGAACATGGGCATAAGCCTGTTCAACTGTAGGAAATGACCGGATTTGGAGCACGTCAGCCCAGATTTTATCTAGGCGATCATCCAACCCATCGAGGAAGAGATAGACTCTATCCTCTTGTAGAGCATAATTATATCTCTGTATATCAATAGGACATTCCATCGGGTTTGGCCAACGAAAATCGATTTCTCTCTACAAGCCTTGCAGACCATTGTAATATTCTTCAATGGATCCTCCGGCTTG
>NW_010363302.1:0-62642 GCF_000414095.1 Morus notabilis
TATATATATATATATATATATATATACACACTTAACTGATCTGGTTATCACTAGAGCTATATGTTCACCGTATAATATGGCAAGAAAGAAATGGAAAACTTAAAAATCGTTATATCCCTAAAATATATATACTGTGTGGGGAAAAATAATGTATTATCATTACTACATGACATGTCACAGCAATTCTAGGCTAAGTAGTTGAGATTACATGATGATAACCTATGATCGAAACATGATCTTCTGAGATTAACTCATTTATAGCAGATCAGGGGCTTGCGTGCTGCATTACTTTGTTCCTTAATGATGAATCTTTCCACCTCCAATCGGCGCGGGTAGTGATTTCCCAGGAATATCATCATCTTCGCGACCTCTCATCAGCTTCCTGAAAGAAAGAAGAAACAAGTAACATGTTCATTTTTCATGTCATGGAAATTAAATACTGACTCATGACCTAACTAATTATGTAAACCAACGTATGTACGTACTATCTTCATCTCTAAAAAATACTTTTAATTAAGTTGTCATGTTCCTATATTTTTCAGCAAAAAATCTAACACACATACCGGCCAAAGCGATGGTCAAGCGAGGGATCTTTGAAGAAAAAAACAAGGATTGCGATGCAGCATAACCATGCCACAAACCCTAATGATGTCTTCATTTTGCTCCCGAGCTAGATGTCTCAACTTGTGTACAACGAGATAAACAGGCATTTATATACGTGTATCCAATTCAACTTTTTTTTTTTTTTTTTTTGTGCTTGAAGCTATATGTGTGTGTGTGTGTGTGTGTGTAAATAAGAATTTAGACACAATATTGAGCGACCCTGGTTTATTTACATCGGAAATTACTTGGAAGAAGAGAAAACCCTTTCTTAGTCAATGACCAATTCTACACACTTTGAACTTTCCATGTTTGACGATTTCCATTGTTTGAAATGTGAATGAATAAGCGAATGTTTCAACTATCTAACAAGAGGCGCTACACGTAAGTGACTGTATATTTTCAACAACTAGAAATTTGTTTCTAGGAAATAGGAATGGATCAAAAAGTAAGAAAAAAGCCTGAACTACAAATGCATCAAAATAACATCCTGTTTAAAATCAAATATGGCCAAATCTTTACATGCGAGCATATATTTTATTCCTATTTTTTGATTTTATGTATAATCCATGATCCATATTGACTAAAAAAGAATTATATATTCTAAAAAGCCGTATATATATTATATATATAGCACGGAGGATTTGAACTCTCTTAGCGTTTATGTCATTGAGGAATAAATGTAACAATATTATTTAGACATCTTGATATCAATAAATGATTATTTATTTATTTCATATATTAAGTAATATTGTCTTCTTTATGTTCATATTAATTGGATATATGTAAAGCAAATTGAAACTCTAACATTGTTCGTTCTAAATCTTTAAATTGTCACATAATGTGAAGAATATGCAGAAGACATGAATAATCTAGAGATGATAGTCTAAATTATATATATTTGCAATCGAGAGAATAAAGTTAGACGCTTTATTTATGTTAAGATTGTTATGTTAGCTAGTTATTAACATAGGTCGGAATGAAACTTCATGAGTAAAGATATTGATATAGCTCCATTTGTGAAATATGTCTTAAATTAGGCCAAAGTTGAATTAGTTTAATTAATAATTCCGTTTGAATAAAATAATTCATCGAAACTCTTCCCAGCCTCACCATCTGCTGGATGCTTTAGGACACCTTCTACATTACTATGTTTCTCTTTATACCACCTCATATCTGCTGATATATGTCTACACATAAACAATCTTTGCGATCTAGGCTTCACTGGAAAATAAACCAATTTCTTATGTGGAACTTTCTTTCCTTTCCATTCTTACGAGGTTTATATCTTGGCTCATTTATTTCAGTTTATTTTTTGTTGCGTGGGTGTAAATGTGTGTTTTTCCTAACATTTTACTATTCTTGTAATGTTTCAAAATTATTTTTGCTGAAGTTTTTAAAACTTTGATATTAAAATTTTGTATAAATCACCCTTTTATTTTTCCATCTTTTCCTACAACTGTTTTATAGCGCTAAAACGCATATTTAATTATTGTGTGAATGCGATGCCTTCACATGTGTAAAATACGAGACCCAAAACCGCTTCTGGTTCTTGCGCTCGTTCCATATATTTTCTTACAAGCTTCTTGGCCTCTAGTTTCTAATATCTATTATCCTCGAGCCAATTCCGTGGGAAATAAAAAGTCAATATTGGGATGTGATAGCCGTTGAACATGACTTAAACAAGTCATAAATGAAATGTATTGATACGAACCCCAACCAAATACTTAAAATTAAAAGAGAAATTTTTGGTAATTCGAGGAACCAGGGCCTCCCAAGATAGTTTGATTCGTTGGAGGGAACCAAAACCTCCACACAAACTCACGTTTGATATAAAAATAGTCTGCACACCCTTTTCTCATTAATTCATCAAGTTTAAATAATAAAGAGATTATCACTTGATAACACTACATCAGTACTAATTATTCCTTAAACTAGGGTCCACTTCCTTCTCCACGTTTTCCACCATCTTCATTTCCTAAGATAATGCCATAATCCCTAGAAGATAGGACATACCCTTAACAACCAATTGACCCATACAAAATACCAGAGAAGCCTAATAATTTCAATAAATAAAAGAAAAGATAAATACAACGTAATTGATTAATGCACTAATTTAAGTAATTCTAACTAACAAAAAAATAATAAAATATATACATGCTATATCGTAACATGTATATATATATATATATATATATTATCAGTTTACATTTGTTTATATTCTTGTTAGATGTTGTAAGCACTTAAAAACGAATAAATACGAGTAAAACTCATGTTATAACTCACAACTCATAGAGGAGAGATATTCGAGATCATGAAGTCATTAGGGTTTGCTTTTTGGTTATGTTGCATCCTAATCCTTGTTCTTCTCTTGAATCCAGTGGCTGGCGATGGCATTACCCGGGATGTAATATATATACACAATAAAATAAAACGTTAGAGGAAGATCATAGTACTAATTAAATTTTGTTTAGATAATTGATCATTCACTTTCTTCCTATGCTTAATATAATTATAAACTTTCTTTTCTTTCAGGAGGTTGCTGCAGAAGGGTGCGCGAGATGATCATTATTTCGAGAAATCACCACCTTCGCCGAATCCGAATAACATGATTCGTCCTTAATTAATAACAAAATCATGTATTATGACACTATTAAGATAATAAGATCAAAGGTTATGATCATGATATAAATTTGTGGGTGCATAACAACTTCTCAAATTTTCATCTTTCCTAATTAATTGTTATATTACTAATGTTCTGAAGTACAGGAGATGGTTTTGAACAAGCGTGATAATGTTACTGTATTTCAAGCCCTATCGGAGCTTATAAGTTAATTATTGTATTTTCCTTTCCTTGCCCTCTCTACTTTTCATCACTTTTTATTGGATTTTCTTTATTTTTATTTAAGGATTCTACGGTGTTCGAAAACAAAAATAGGCACTTTATATATAGCACTTTTGTGCAGTAATTTAGTAAAACTTGCTTTAATAAGTCAATTCTAATACTTTTTTTTTTTTTTTTTGCTTGTAGTCAATTCTAATACTTGGTAACTTGGTCGCTACTCGCTACGTGCTAATTCAGTTAAAGCTTAATTTCATAAATAGACATCCTATTTTTAAATCTTTCTCAGTTTACAAATATTTAAAAAACTATTTTAATTTTATTCCTTCCTTACTTTGTAGACCATAAAAATAGAGTACAAAGACAAAAATAGCCTTTAATAGTTTCTGAAGATATTTTAAACGTTTTAAAAACACAAAACCTAAAACAAAACATGAATTATAAAAAAATCTGGACGTACTCTATATATTTTGAATGCTTAAAGTAATTTTCATAAAATTTTCGTGATAAAAATGTAGTTTCTTAGAAAACAATTGGTCTAATTAAGTGTCTTTGCCATTAATTTGTTTTGTCCACAAAATGCACAAGTGATGAAATTTGTATATCCTTTTCAAATCAAACGATATCTTTGACGTATAGGCTAGAACAATAATTGGTTTTGGTTTTGGACTGGGGAGAACCGAACTGGTCGATTTTTCTAAAGAAAAAAAACTATATATTTTTTTTTAATTTTTAAGTAGGAAGAATGAAGTAAATAGCATATTTATAGTAAATAATTGAAGTAAATAACAGTGTAAAATTATTTGAAATCAATAGCAATTTATTGTGTAAATGTTCCTTTCACGACTAATAAAAAAAAAATTTTCTCTTAAATTTTCTTTTTACGACTAGTAAGGAGATTTTTTTTCTAATCTTGTAGAGACTGGATAGGATATTGAACTGGTTTAAAAGCAAACAATTTAACTGTAACTAACTAACAAAATTAATTTTGTTGTTGAACTGGATAGGATAGGACATTCAGGGATTGATTTTGTTGTTTTTTGCTGTGTTTCTTCTCTCGTGTACGTTTACCTTTTCTTTTAATAAAATTACAACCAAAAAAAAAACTAACTAACAAGATTGGCTAAATAAAGCATAGTCGGCTGCCAAACTAGAGAAATATATGTACATAATAAAAAAATATATATTTATAATATAACCGCAACACAAAAAATTATCAACGTCTCAAACAATAAGCAAATGATCGTTGTGTTCCAAAACTAGTATCTAATAAATGAACAAGCTGCATACAACAATTGGAACCTCTATGAATTTGCAGGCACGTAATTGCATCAATTTTGAGAATTGTTGTTGATGATTTGATTGGGATCAAGCACAACTCCAGGAACAAGTCCTGCCCGGCCTAAGAGATTCCTGCGTGGAGCGGGTGCAGAAGTTGCCACCGGTCCGATGTTGGGAGGTACCGGAGTTTCTTCCGAGTGACCGGAGATGCAAAGACCCCCCATCTCATCCTGTTCCCAGTATACTTCTACCATAATCCCTCTAGGATTCTCTGCACTTTCGGTTCCCGGAATTGCCACGAATTGAGCTCCTACTGGTATCTGCATGATGAATGCAAAGGAATAAAGAGATGATAACAAGACAGAAAATATGTATGTTAGTAATGACTTCAAATTCATCTTTGCTAATGAGCAAGAAGAACAGGCAGTGGATTGGACTTACCTCAACCGAAACTCCAGATGTTGTCAAAGTGAGAGGAACCAACCTGCCCTCAGCGGCGGCACTTTCTAGATCCGCCTGCCTTGCGATGTTCAAGAAAACTTCTTCAAGAGTTGTAAGACCAAGTTGAACGTCAGCTATACCAAATTCCTTTTCTCTATCTTGGAGCTCAGTAAAAAAGCTCTGCGACATAACAAATCTAAAGAATCAGAAATCAATAAAATAAAATAAAACTGCAAGCAAAAGCTCCGAGAAATAGAGAAAGAACAGCATTGGAGGGTATCATCTTACCGACAAACGAGCCTCTCTATCATGAGGAATGACAAAAGTCAAAAAGGATTTGTTCTCCTCCTTTGGTACAACATCCAAATGCTGTAATTACATTCATTAATACCAACATTTCATTTTGTAGACGAAAAATCTTGAACCGTAAATTAATTCGATATACCTGTTTAAAGAATTTCTTCACATCCTCATGATGAGTTGTATCAACTATATCCCCATTGCTTGGAGTTTGTCCATTGGTGCACCCAGCGAAGCTCACATTAGCGACAAAACCAGTTCCAAAACGTGATTTCAATCTGATTGAGGTTCCAATGCAGCGAAGCCTACCCTTTGCCATAATTCCTATGCGGTCACTTAAAATGTCAGCTTCTTCCATTGAATGTGTTGTTAGGATTACGGCACGCCCTCTCTTGGCATCCTCTATAATGTCCCATACATGCCTTCTTGTTATTGGATCCATACCAGTAGTCTGGACAGCAAGTACAAGTCACATTACAAATCAGAACTGGAAACACTGAATTCTAGCAAAGAAATAAAAAATAGAAGAGGGAAAAAGTGAACACTAGAGGACAATGTTCAAATCTGCATACAGGTTCATCTAAGATGACTAGTTTCGGATCACCAATAAGGGCTATTGCAACACTGAGGCGACGTTTCATTCCCCCACTGTAACTGCCAGCTCTCATTTTGGCAGACTCAGTGAGTCTAACCTCTGCAAGAGACTTTTCAACAACCTGTATTTTAGCAAAAGCACTTAGTAAAATCCCGAATCTAGAGGAGTAAGTTTTCATTAACAAAGGTAGTATATTGAGATATTTAAACATCTTAACATGTATGAGTACCAAATTAACTGACATTAACATGTAAGAGAAAGAATCACTAAAGGCTAAATAAATAATGCAGAACCTTTAAGATTTGAGTTACATACCGACTTTATTGAAGATGGGGGTAGACCCTTAATGCAAGAAAAGAGTTCTAGGTGCTCTTTCCCAGAAAGTGCATCCCAAAGAATATCGAACTATCCAATAAGCACAAACACAGAGACAGTTTAGTATAAGTTTTCTCGACATTGTTAAATGGTGAAAAATAAGATATATACTTGTATCCTTGTCAATATAAGGGTGGCTGCACGACTTGACAACACTACTGTAGTTTAGATACCCTACTAACCAAAGAAAACAGACATTAGGGGAGGGAGAGGAAGATAACCTGGGGACAAACACCTATCATTTTTCGGATGTTAGACATGCCAACGGAGCTTCGGGCGGAGCACCCATATATCAATGCTGTTATCATAGAAGTTCATAATTGCCGGCACAAGCAAAAGAAGAACACGATTAAATTCTTATAGACTATGTCACCAATAATTTGATTGACGAATATGAACAATTAGCATATCACCATCTCCAGTAGTCACCGGTGTGATTCCAGTCAAACAACTGATTGTCGTGGTCTTCCCTGCTCCATTGGGTCCAAGTAGGCAAAACAATTGATCCTTTTCAAAGTTCACCCATAAGCCCTGAAAGTTAAATGAGAATATAATCAGATCCAAGACATAATGTCACTTCTGTTATGCATATATTTGTTTCTTTTTGCAAAATTCACTACAGCCCCCCGTAAAGATGATGAACAAATGCAGAAAAAAAAGGGGGAAAATTTATTTTGACATGAAAATATCTATTTGGCTACACACAAAGATTTCTTCACGCAGCTGCTGTCGATGGATGACAATACCTAGTACAAAGTCTAACGGATTCTGCCGAAAGACACCATAAAGTTCAACAAAATGGAGATTCGAGACTATCACCAGCCTATCCAAAACTGAAAACGAGCCATGGTTTTTACCTTGACAGCATGGAAAGGTGAAGTTTTCTTGCATTTGCAGCAACCAATGTTTGTGGAACCAGGAAATGTTTTCACTAGGCCGCGTATCTGAACTGCAATGTTTGGATCATCAATACCTTCCCTAGTTTGTTGTTTTACGAGATTCTCCTCTTCAAGGACATCTTCATCATCTGGAGGGATATGCTCCAATGGTGGGACTGAGCCAAAGCAACTACAAATGCTCCCCTCTATGAAGGAAAAACATAAAAGATATTGAGTTCAAAGTACAAGCCATCAAAAGGAAACTCGAGTAAGAACATTATTTAATCTAAGTCTACCTGACACTTTGCCTCCACCTCTTCCAGTCCAGTATCCAGGATTTAAAAAGTAGAACGCCGATTTTCTTACACCAGATACGTTAGGGAAGATGTTATCAAAGTAGACTGCCAACACAAACCAGAGGAAAAATGTAGCCACCAGCCAGATATAAATATCATTCTGTCAAGGGAAATTTTCAAATACAAATATGTATGAGTGAATGAAATAAAAGATAAAAAACTACTAAAAAATCTATATTGACTAGGACATTTCAAACTATAAATTTGGAGAATCAAGGTTTAAACTTACAATTGTTATCACACATTCATCATCATTTGGTGCACACTTATCTCGTCTATCCCAGCTAATCCCAGGATCTTGAGGCGTGGAAGTTGCACCAGCAAGCAAAGTTAGAGCTTCAGCCAAAAGATTAGGAGAGAAAAACGACCAAATAACTTGATATAGTTTAGAGATGCCACTGTTGTAGGGAAAACCAAAAGCTGTAACAAGCTGCAATGGCAAAATGGAATTTTTTTTATTTATTTATTTCACCAACAAAGTATTTATAACCTCTTTTATTGAAGAATGATACCGAAGAATCTTACCTGGGTCAGAAAGCCAATAATAAATGTAAAGAAACCAAATGTTGTAGATGAAGATGACTTGCTTATGAAGGTAGAACACATGAAGGCAAAGCCAAGCTGAGATTCAAAGTAAGAGATGAAAATAAGGCTTAGCTAAAAGTGGACACAACAAGAATAAGCATAAACAATGACCTAAAGTAATCACAGGAAATAGTCTCACCATGTTGAGTTGGAATAGAAAGAACACAAGAAATACAACAGCAAAACTGTTGTTCAAGAAGAAGTCAAACTGGAACAACATGCCAAAGAGAACAATAAAAAGTGATGAGATAAGTGTAAGAATCCCCTCCCACGTGAGCCACGACAACCAGTATGCAGAATCATAGAGACCCATCATAGACATTGCCTGCAGGTCAAAAAATAAATACATTTTATATTCATTCTTCAAAGGACAACAATGATAAATGTATGTTTTAATTCCTAATTAATGGACAATAACATATTCAAAAAAGATTTCGGGAGATGAACACCTGACGGAGTTTTAGCTCTTTCTCCGCGATCAAAGAACCCATTTGAAGTACAAATCCGAACATAGCAGCTGCAAGGAAAAAGGTGGGTCCTATTGAGTCCATTACGTTGACGATTTCCACAGCAGGGTGTGCAAATTCCTTAAGCGAGGCGAGCCAGCTAAAGTTTGGAACTGAACATGGAGTCATCAGAGTGGTAATACATCAGAGCCCAATGCATTAAAGACGTTCTAAGCAGAAAACAAAGAAACAGATTTGCAAAATAACTTGTACAAAAAACATCATAAAACATTATATCAAATCTAATACCTCCAAGCAGAGACCTAGCAATTTCGCGCTCTGCGGCAATCTGAAGCGGGATTTGGAACTTGAATGTGGGGTCTTCATAAATTCCTCTCTTTGACAGTGAAGTTGAATTCGTCTGAATGCCATAGCTCATTACAGTGTCATTTATTTCGGTGAAATGCAAAGCTGCTGGACAGTACATAGGCTTATCAAACAGAAAAGCATCTACTTCATCTGCTGTTCTAAATGATTTGACCTGCATAAACATAGACACAAAGAAAGCGGCCTTGTGAATTGTGATCCTTGATGTTCCATCTTACGCACCATATAAGAACAATAGGCTCAAAGTTGAAGTATCATACAGTTATAAACCGTTGTTAAATACAATTTTGAACTATTAGATAAAATAAATCCGTAAAAGTAACCGTATCAAATTGAAAAAAAAGAAAAAGAAAAAAACAATTATTTTACTTGAGAATTTTTACTATAGAAATCGCCTTTTTTCACTATGGTTAGGAACTGCTATTTTTGGTCGTTGAATTAATTTTTTAATAATTTTTCTTTTATTGAGAACAGTTTTATGTCAAGCACTTTAAAATTTTATGTGAATACTTATTAATCAAATCGTTAAAAAATTAATAGGACAACTAAAACTATAGTCCTTTGAATAGTTAAAAAAAAAAAAAAGTTTAGTGCCGTAGAAGTTTCCTTTATTTTTGGGTTTCGGACAAACAAAGTTCGTACAATGACCCTAAAAAGCTGACACTGCCACGTGGTCCGGTAAAGTGGGAGATTATTGTTAATTTCACCGGAGATAAACACAAACAAAAAAAAAGTTAAGGTGCCCTTAATAATGTTCTGTTCATTTTATTAATTTAAATTTTATTATAATAAAAAATTTTAAAAATAATGAAAGTAAAAAATTTGTATATAAAATTATATCTTAATTTAAATAAAAAATTTAAATTACCGAGCTAAATAGATGTTAAGATTCTCGTTCGGCTTTCTCCCACTTACATTTTTCACGGGAAACAAACAGGAAAACCCCCATATCTTATCATAACGTCCACAATAAATCTCATGACTTTGTTTTACTTCCTCTTCTAATATTTTTCCCGAGAAACAAACACAAAAACCAGAAATTCTCATCACCACGCACCACAGCCAAAATAATTAGATCACAAGACAAAAAGAAAGGAGTCCTTTGACCTTTTTCCCGGGAAATAGAGGAAAACCACAATTTCTCATTATCCGCAGAATTAACTTCCACAATAACTGAATCTCATGACTTATGTTTACTTTCTCTTCCATTTTCCCCGAAGAGAAACACAAAAACCACGAGTTCTCATCATACGCACCACAGCGAAAATAATTAGCTTACAGGACAAAAATAAAAACGATTCTTTTTTACTTTTTTCCCGGGAAACAAACAGGAAAACCACAAAATTCTCATTATCACCTAGAATTAACATCGAATCTCATGACTTATGGTTACTTTCTCTTCCATTTTCCTTGGGAAACAAACACAAAATCCACGAATTCTCATCATACGCACCACAGCGAAAATAATTAGCTTACAGGACCAAAAAAAAAGATTCTTTTGACTTTTTTCCCGGAAACAAACAGGAAAACCATACAATTCTCATTATCACGCAGAATTAACATCCGCAATAAGTGAATCTGTTATATTTTACTTTTTATTCCATAAACACAAAAACCACAGCAAAGGTAATTAGTTCTTTGACCTTTTTCAGGAAAACGCACCTTATCCAAGGGAATCCGCCTTCCAGGATTATTCTCCCTAATGGCGTCGACAATGCTCCGAGCCCTCGAGCTTCCATTTCCGCTCCAGACGAAGTCGAAGCAAGGAAGCTTGACGTAGTACTTGTCCTCGCAGCGCGGGATCGGCGGCGAGACGAGAGGGCGGGGATTGGTGATGCTCTTGTAGTTGGTGGTGGAAGAGAATCGAGATGTGATCGCCTCCTGGATGGCGTAGATGAGGAAGATGAAGATTAAGGAGGAGAAGAGCTGGATGATGGTCGCCCGCCGGTTCCGCCATGAGAGGATGAGATTCTTCTTGAAGAGCGCCTTGTACTGTTGGAACAGCAGCGGAAAACCGCTCTGCAAATTCATGGTCTTCTTGTTTTCGCAAACAGTTTTTGGTTTTTTTTTTTTTTTTTTTTTTTTTTTTTTGGTGGATTTTTTTTTTTTTTTTTTTTTTTTTTTGGTGTTGATTAAGGGAGAGAGATTGAAAGAGTAGAAGAGAATGTTATTGAAAAAGGCGCGGTTTTGAGCTTTGAGTGGAGGTGGGACAATGGTGAGGGTGATCGAATTGAAATGGGGCGTGGTTTTGTTTCATTTACGATATGGCCACTGCTTGTTGGCTGCTGGTCAACGCGCTTTTTTTTTTTCTATTTTTTTTAAAGATTAAACGCGTATTTTCGTAATTTTCTATGAATGGAGATACGTACAAGATAATAGAGTACCTGATTATAAAAGAAAAAAATGAGACAAATAGCTATATGATTCTGAGTATTTCTTAATCTTAATTAATGTCTTTTAGTTAAATAATTAAATTCGTTAAAAAGGTATGTCGTTCTATTCATAGGATCACTTTTCTAACTGTTAGATTTGATCAAAGTCAAATAAAATTAAAAAAATATGTAAAATAAACAGTTTTTAATACAGATTTAACGACTGAAAATGACTAAATAAAATAAAATTATCGATAGTTTTATTTTTTTAGTCGTACAAGAAAAACTCCTTAATTAGAAATAAGACGTAAAAATTCATATTTATATACTCTAAAAATAAATTTAATAATTTTATCTTATATTATAAAAACTGTCTAATTCATTCGTCCCCAAAAAATATGCATATTATGAGTGTAGGAATAGAATAACATTAATTTCATACTTAACTTTACCGTCAAAAAAAATGTTACTTTGAATCCCATCTTCAAGTTTAAAACAGAAGAAGTTTAATAAGGAGAAACAATTAGACTTTATTAGTCAGATTTTTTGGCTTTTTATTGTTTTTTGGAAGCTAAGAAATGTTTTGCTACCCCTTGCAGTTTGCAAAGTTTGATTATTGCTTTACAAGGTCAAAAAGAAAAAAAAAATTGTATTATTAGGCTAAGGAATGGGTGTAAAAAAGACTTGACTTTTTCATAATGTAACAAGACAATTGTCAAAAATATTTATCATCTCCGTAATATATGATGGAATTTCTAATTTCACCAAAACATGTAAAAAAAAATTAATAAAGGAAACTTTAATATAGATGAAGAATCACTTTCAAGTTTCAAGCAATTTTCTTTCCTTTTTTAATAACCTTTTAAATAGACTTAAGTGAAGGTTTTCTATTTCTTTTCCATTTTTTTTAGGGAGGATTTGAAAAAATAAAAAGGAGAGAGGAACTTTTTTTTTAGAATTAGGAGAGAGAGAGAGAGGAACTTTTGGTCAAGAAAGAACAGGGCAAATGTATGAGAAGGTTCCGAGTTCAAAAAAAAAAAAAAAAAGTATGAGAAGGGCATTTTGGTCAGTTAGTTGTACTACATCAAAGTGCAAACTCGTCATTCTATATTGCAAATCCAACGAAAGCCATGCTGGGCATTGCTAGTCAAATGAAGGCTAACATAATATTCAAAAAAGAAATAAACTAAACTTTATCAAGAAAATGACAAGTTAATATATAAAAAAATAGAAACGTGCAACCGGCACTATTAAGAAATCAAAATAAGTCTGCCGATCTCTCAAAAGATTATAAATCCACGAACGACAAAAAAAGAGTCAAAAATAAATTAAAAAAGCAATAAAAGAAACATGAAAAACGAATAAATCAATTACTTGCCTTATAAGAAAACTATATGCCCGTAATATTCCTACTGCCTTTTCCAACTATTTTCGAAAAACTGGTCTAGAAATGACGACTGATCTGTACTTTTTTAAAAGATTTTTTAATATGTCGGTGTATCAATAAATTAAATTTTTATAATAATTAAATTTATATATTTTTTAATTTTTATTTGTTAAAAAATTTAATCTATTAGTATATTAGCGCATAAAAAAATCCTTATTTTTTTCCTTCCACGTGTGTGAAAAGGGGTAATGTGGTGGAGTACAACATTTTGAGATTTTGAAAAGGAAAAATAATAACGTGATGAGAAAATTCGCTAGCACATTTTCGTTGACAAGGAGATGCTAAATGCCTCATGGTAGAAGGAAGATTTTTTGGTACGTTTAGAGTATCCGTGTGTCATGTTTTTTTTTTTTTTAATCATTAGATCTGTATATATTTTAATTTTTACGTAATTTTATATAAATCTGACGGACATAAAACTTAACATACTAGTATGTTAACGTACCGAAAAAGATCTTAATTATAAACATGGGTTTCCTTAGCAATATAAATAAAAAATAATGTTATGGACACTAATTTAAATCTCAACAGCTGATGTGACATGTGAATTGTCATTTTTTTTATTAGTAGATTCAATCTCTTATCATAAATTGATGTGATAATGTTTTAAATACACGTCGATGTAAAAATGACAACTCTCATACCACATCAGTTGGTGCATAAAAATTAAAATTTGAGATGTTATCCCTAACAGTTTTTTAGTTGTTGTCCTTAGCATTATTCATAAATAAAAATGATAATACCAACTCTTTTTCTCTCACAAAAATGTCATTTAAAATATTCCAATTTCGAATCATAAAATTATGCAAAAAAATAGCCACCCTCGCATGCGTGATGAGTGCGACGAAGCTAAAAGAAGCAATAAAATATTACTAAACAAACTAACAAGCCCATTCATCTTGATTTGATCTCTTTTGTTTATATATTTCTCTTAACGATACAGGGAAGCAACTGTTTTTGAGTAGTAAAACGTTCCATACATACCTTTTTTTTTTTCTTTTTTTTTTTCTTTTTTTTTTTCAAGATATACTACTTTAATATTATGGTTTATGATGTTAGAACATGGACATCTTATAGAGAATTAAATAACTTGTATGATTACATACATCAATTTATTTATGTTTTTAGGACTATGCCGCATGAAGCGAACCAATAAAGACCAAGTGGGGACTCAGATAATTTTATTTTAAAAAATTGTATATATAAATATCTATTGCATTATATTAAAAAAATTATTAGTCTCACTAACAAAGATAATTAATTACACATAGATTACGTTTGAAATAATTAAGCAAAAATGACGGTCCATTAGTACAAGTAGAACATGCTACCATGAAATTATTCCTCATGATTAATGTGTAAAACTAATAGTATCTAATCGTTCAAAATAAAGCCATTGCAATAGCGCCAGCTCGTAATGATATGTGTAATATTTCATAGGTGTCATGTATAAAATAATGTTCGGCTTGAGCTAGATTGGCATTGGTAAGTTTGCTAAAACGATTGCCTAACAAAAATGAAATTAGCAAATTGATTATTTTCATTGTTATACTGAGTGATCCACCCAGTTGAATTGGGTCGTTTCAATGTCATTTTTACAAATTAAATTTTTAAAGGGACTTTCTTAGATAAGTCTATGTATTGTTATTGTTAATTTTTGACTGTTAGATCTAATTAAAATTACATTAGATTAAAAAAATATGTAAAATAAATAATTTTTTATACAAATCTAACAACTGAAAAGTTGTGAACTACCGATATTTTATTTTTTTATCCTACTAGAGAAACTCACATTAAAATGTTATTTTATAAACAAAGTTTTTTATAAAAGTCATTTGTAATAGAACAACTCACTCGTGCCCCCAATAGGCCTTTACAGAATAGGAGGGCAAGAAAACACCCGACTAAAGCTACAAGTTTGAGTCGGGTCAAATTAGCCGACCAGAGCCCACCCTGTTAGTCTGGGCTCGACCAGGCTAAGACTTCGAGCCTAAAAATCCGGTCTGACCTAAACGCCATCTTTTAAAAACAATAATACCTTATAAAATTACGGGTTTGACCGTCCATATTTTATTTATGACTAGCCTAACTCGAAATTTTTATTTAAGCTGTCGAGCTCTGGTCAAACTGTCAGAATTTTCACCTTTGACATTCGAGCACGTTACCGAGCTCAGTCGAGATTAAACCCAAGATCATGTCCTTAGGTCTATTAAAGTTGCCCTTATGTTATAAGTTTGTTTGTTTGTATATTTTTCTAAGACCCAAGTTCGACATTCACTCTTTCATAAAAAATAATAAAAAAAAGAAGTTTGACATTTACTCGCCGTGTCACAAAGAGTCAAACCCTAACCTCTATAAAGGCTAGTCCCCTACGTTTGCCTTACCGCCAAAAGTTACAAAAACCCGAAAGATTATGAAAATATTCATGCCCACGTAAATGGAGGGCTATCTAACTAGCTTACTTCAATCCTCTCTGCGTCTAAACCAGTTGAAGCAAGTTCACGCCCTGGTAATCACTAAGCACCCATCTCTTACTCCGGTTTTCGTTAAAAAGCTCCTCGACTCGTCTGCCGTACATTATGCGCGCAGATTGTTTGATAAAATTCCTCAACCAGATATGCATATTTATAACGCTCTTGTTTGTTCCTATTCCAAACTATCAATGAATAAAGAGGCCTTGGAGACGTTCTGCTCAATGTACCAGAGCGGTATTCGAGTGTTTTCTTCCACAGTTCCTCCCGTTATCAAGTCGTGTTTGTCGTTGCGTGCTATCAATGTTGGGAAACAAATGCATAGTGTTGCAATAAGTCGGGGGTGCGATACAACTGTTTTTGTTCAGACTGCTTTGATGGACTTTTATGTCAAAAATGATGATTTAGTCTCCGCGAGGAAAATTCTTGATGGGAGTTTGGTTAAGGATCCAGGTTGTTACAATTGTTTGATTTCTGGGTATTCTAGGTCTGGCGATACTAAAGCGGCTAGGCGACTCTTTGATGACATGCCTGAGAGAACTGTTGTCTCGTGGAATTCTATGATTTCTTGTTATGCACAAAATGAGGATTATCATGAGGCTTTGAGGCTTATCGAGAGAATGCAGGCTGAAAATTTTGGTCCGAGTAAGATCACTCTGGTGATCTTGCTCTCAATTTGTGCTAAGCTGGGAGATCTCGAGATGGGGCTGGGAATTAAGAAGAAGTACATAGACGATAGTAGTTTGCGATCGGATATGATAATTTCAACTGCGATTTTAGAACTGTATGTTAAATGCGGGGCTGTTGATGGTGCTCGTAGAGAGTTTGATAGAATGGATAGAAGAGATGTTGTCGCATGGAGTGCAATGCTTGCTGGTTATGCCCAAAATGGAAGATCAATTGAGGCCATAAAGCTCTTTGAACGCATGATGAATGAAAAAATTAAACCGGATAATGCAGCACTTGTCAGTGCTCTATCCGCTTGTGCTCAATCAGGCTTTGTAGAAGTTGGAGAGCGTATTAGCGCCTATGTAGAGAGTCACAGCTTCACTTCAGATGTAAAAGTGGCCTCTGCATTGTTAGATATGCATTCCAAGTTTGGTAACATTGATAAAGCTCGCCAAGTGTTCGATGAGATGCGCGTAAAGGACATTGTTAGTTGGAACTCGATGATTTCTGGGTTAGCAGTTAATGGTTATGCAGAGGAAGCAATTCATCTTTACGAGAAAATGAAAGAAACGGGGTTGAAACCAGATAACATCACATTTTCAGGGCTATTGACAGCCTGCACACATGCAGGCCTTATTGAACTGGGTCTTAAGTTCTTCGAAAGCATGAAATCAGACTACGGGATTACTCCGGAGATAGAACACCATGCTTGTGTTATAGATCTTTTCTGCAGATCAGGAAGACTAAAGGATGCATACGAGTATATATCAAGAATGGAAGTGGATTCCAATGTTGTTATATGGGGTACCTTGCTGAGTGCTTCTAGAACTCACATGAATGTAGAACTTACTGAGAGTTGTCTTAAGAAACTACTTGAGTTAGAGCCTGAGTACTATGGAAATTATGTCTTTCTTTCTAATCTTTATGCCAGTATCGGAAAATGGGAAGAAGCCTCGGAGGTACGAAAATTGATGAAAGATAGGAAGCTGAAGAAGGAAGTTGCTTATAGTTGTATAACAGCAGGGAATGAGTTGCACAAATTCTTAGTTGGGGACACTTCCCATCATAGGTGGAATGAAATCTTTAGCCTTGTTAATGAGTTGGCCATACAGCTGACTAGTGCTGGCCAAGAGTAGAACTTGGATTTGGAAATCTGTTGATGATTATAGTAAAAAAAAAGAAAAAAAGAAAAAGAGACAAGTGGATTTCCTGCTTGTGCGTTCAGGTCTTATATCAAAGACTGCCACTTGGAAGCCTATGACTGGTAGACAGTTTTTCATGTGAGTTATCTTGATTTTACCTCTTTTGGTTAACAGTACTAGATGACAATGACATTATATTTGAATGAATTTGAGGCAATATCAAATTGGAAAGTTGGGTTTTGTTTTTTTGTTTTTTGTTTTGTTTTTTTTACCTCGAAGAAAGTTGTAGGTTAAGGGAAATATTTGCAATAGATAAAGTGGTTCATGGAAAAAAAATTAGATTTCAGATAGTGGTGAATCATGACGCATCAACATGCCAATTTCAGACAATAAGTACTGTTAGAGAAAAAGGACTGAAAATCCTTGTATTAGTTGATATGTCCAAGTTTAGTGGTATTTGTGGCTTTACATTATTGTATTTTATACTTAAAAGTCAATTCTTGATTATTCTAACGATCTGAACATGTGGACCAAGGGCCTTTTGGCATTTCATCTCTCTCTCTGTATCCGTCTCTTTCTCCTATGTGGACTTCTGACTTTTTTCTTTTTTTTTGATAAGACGTCTGACTATTTTCAGATATGCATTGTATCAGAATTGAAAATTGATTTTTTTTTTTTATTTTTATGAAATTTTAAAAATGATATTTGACCAGTTTGAGAGTTAGCCCATTAGCCGTATTATATATTAAGGACTCTTTATTAATTTAAATTTTTAATTTAAATTGAGATGTGATTTTATATAAATTTTTTTTATTATAGTAAAAAAAATAAATGTGATTGTTTTTAAATTTTAAATTTAAATCGGTAAAATAAACAGAGTCTAAGAGATCCACTAATTTGGTCTAGTGATAAGGCATAGAATTCCTTCTTTGAAAGTATTATACTTCTTTTATTTTTATTTTTTTAACAACTTTTATGGTAGGAATTGCTATTTTATTCTATCCGTTAGAATAACTGTTATAGTTGTTAGATTGATTTTTTAACAGTCAAATTTATGAGTGGAAACAATTTTGTATTGTGCACTGTAAATGTTTAATGCGGACACTCATTACAAATCTGACCATTTTTCCATTGAAAAAACAATCCCACTAAAACAACTTTCTACTAGGTAACATAGCAATTCATACAATGATAGTTCCCTTGTGTTCATCCTCTTACCGTGCTGAAATACGCGTGTTCAGTGATTCGGTGCACAGCGATTCATACAATGATAGTGCCAAACGTTTCACTTTCAACTGTATTTCTAGTGCTTAATTTTGATTAAAAACTTTGACAAAATGTAAGTTGCTTACAATGGACTGAGATTTCAAGGTTTCTTTCTCATTACGCACTACCCAATTCTCTTTGCAACCACAAGAAGGCATATTCCTCTTTTTCGTGGTAATTTAGAGCCCGTTCACTTCGCTGATTCGAGTTTATAATTTGAATTGAGATGTAATTTTGTGTGAGAGCTTTTTACTATAGCAAAAAAGTTAGACGTGACTGTTTCTGAGAGCTTTTTACTGTAGCAAAACTCAAATTCTAAACTCAAATCGACGAAATAAACGGGGCCTTAAACTTTTAATTTTTTTTTATGGAGCATCCTGTGAAAAAGTATTAAAAAAAACCTACACCACATGTTTTTTTAACGTGCATTAAACTATGCATATAATGACAAAGTATCCTCTAAATCAACTCTATACAAAAAGTTTCAGGCGCGTTTTATCTGATGTCTTAAAAAGAGGCTTCATTTGGATATTATATTAAAATATTTTAAGTTTGTTTATTTTTTTTAAGAGCATTATGTGGTTGAGGTATAAAAAAAAAAAAACCTACACCATATCTTTTTAATATCACATTAAATTAGGCAAGTAATGACAAAAAGCCACTGCACCAATTGTCTTCTAAAACGACTTGAAAGAAAGCGTTGTAGGCTTTTTATTTGATGTTTTACAAAGAAGCTTCCTTTGGATATTATATTTGGGGTTTTTAAGTGTTTTGTTTTTTTTTGAAGTAGAATATATTATATTGGAATAAACTTTTGTCTAAAGAGTTTGAATGAACTTTCAGACTAGAATAACCTTCACTGCTTATGCTTGCTTCTGATTTTGTAAACTTACCTGTTTTCATTGGTCAACTTGCTACAGTTGGTGAAGAAGAGGTCAGAAATGAAATTTATTAATTATTATTTTCTTTTAATGGGAACATAGATTTCGATGCTAAATAATGGATCAAATCTAGAAGCACATCTTCATCAAAATTATAAAACCATTACTTATCTGGCACATTAAAAACTAATAGAACAAAATTAAACAATTAAAGATTAATAGCTATTATTTCTCTGTTATAACTCTTTTAAAGAACTTATTTGGGATATAATATGATTTAACGATCAAGTTGAAAGATGGATAGGGCGTAGAAAGTTAGGCCAATTGTTTTTAAGAAAACAAATGTTTTAATTCTATATTTTTTTTTTTTTTTCAAAAAAAAGAATACAAGTTTTTATGAGGTTTATGGAATTAAACTTATTTATGGAATTAAATTGAGGAAAAAAACTTGAGCAGTTTATAGAGCTATTTATGTTTAACTCGACACGATTAGAATCTAAATTCTATTAAATAGTGACCCCCACTTAAAGAGACGCACGCGGATCCCATTAAATAGATTCCTCTATTTGTGGAAGATGGGATTCAATTTGCGGGTTGAATATTATCCCTTTTTATTGTTTTATTGTTTTTCTTTTTCATAAAGGGGTTGAAAATCATTTTTCTTTCCGATAATAAGGGGATTTAAAGAGGCTCAAGTGGTTCTAATTTCCCACCTTAAGCCGCCAATTAAATTACCGCACGGAGCGCAGATATGTTCAAAGAACCAGGACTTTCTTTTCTAGAAGTCTTTTTGGTTTTTAAAGTTGAACGCGTGAGGGGCAGAACGGTCATTCAAAAAAGGGTAGTTTTGGTATTGCGAAAAGCCGCGCTGATGTCATTTACGTTAATAAAGGCAAACAGTAGGGACAAAAGCGTCCTTTGGATACAACGACAAGCCGCGGACATTTAACTTATATTAGAATACCTCGCTACGGTTACTTTTTTCTCTGTTCTGTTTTTCTCTGCTGCAGCTTCAATGGCGGATTCTTCTCATGGACCTGCCAGCTTCTGGACTCAAGCCGATGCTCTCCTTAGAAAGAATTTAACCTACCAGGTCTCTCTCTCTCTGTCCTCTATTTCTCTCTCAATATCTATCTATCTATCTATCTCTGTCCATAGCTCTGCAAGTAGAGCTAGAGAAAGTAGGAAAATGGAATATGTTTTGTAATCGGATTAGCCTTTTCGTTAATGGGTTTGTTTTTTTTTTTTTTTTTTTTTTTTTTTTTTTTTTTTTCTTTTTTTTTTTTCTGGTCATGGATATGAAAGATTCTTACTTGTTGATCAAGGGGATACTTTGCTTTGCTTCTCTTTATATTCTTTAAAAAAAAAAAAAAAAAAGGTTTCTTCCTTTTTTATTGATTCTAATTCAGTAATGGGTTCTGGGTTTATTTTGAAGGATATGTTGATTTATCTTGTATCTTTTCTCTTAATATTTATGAATTTTGTTGACCTGTTTAGTTTGAACAACGAAAGGGAAAAATATCTGTTTTCTCATCTGAAATATTATTGAAGATATAAAGTGGCAGTACGGCTCAGAAAAAAATAAATTATAGCTTAACTAATTGATAAATAATTCCCTGAATAAGTGGGATTACAATCACAATTACAAAAAAATATCTTTTACATTAGTCAACTTCTCTAATATCCCGATCTAAACTAACTGGTTTGTGGGTAGAGTTTATTTAGCATTTCCTGTATATATATGTCTCTATATATGTGTGTGTGTATAAAATAAAGAAGAAAAAAATTAACTTTTGGACGATTAATTATGGTTTATCTATGGCTTTAATTTTCAAGAATTTAGAAGGCAATTGAAGACTTAATATGAATACAAGCTAATATTTCAGTGTCTTCTGATAGATATGACTGTTTGTTTGTGACATTATAATTTAATTGGCAAGATTATCCAGAATAAGATATATCATTTTCACTTATTTAGAGGATTTTTGGCCGCAACATTTTGCAGCGGTAATACTGGTCATTAAGATGTCTTGTGTTCTTTCTGCAGAAAAGAAACATCAAGACGAATATTCGGTTAATTTCATTTCCATTTATCCTGTGTCTGCTGCTTGTTCTCATCCAAGCCTTGGTCAACAATGAATTGGATAAGCCTAAGAATAAATGTGGCTGTAGAACTTTCGATCAAAATGGAGATGGTCGAGAGGAGAAAGTTTGTGGATTGGAGTACTCGGATTTGGATCAAGGGTCCTATTGTGCCATTGATAGCCCTCCAGAATGGCCTCCATTGTTGCAAGTCCCGGCTCAAGTATATCGTGCAGTGGCATCCGATGTTATGCCATTCGCGGACTTGCCAAATGAGTCGTGCAGAAGGACTGGTTCATGTCCTGTTACTCTTCTCTTCACTGGGAATAATCACACTCTTGGAGATAGTATGATTTTCTCCCTTTCATGTCTTTTTTAGCATATTAGTTTTGGTTTCTGAAGATTTTTTCGCCTATCAAATTACAGTGATCAATATTAATTTGAAAAATCATATGATGTGTTCTGGTAGTTATGGTTGAGAATATGTTCACAAGTTCTGCTAATTCTTCTGATGTCTTGGTTGGAATCGCCCGCAACGTCTCTGTGAGTCAAATTTCTCATCATCTTTTGCCCTTTTATTTTTTTTACAAAATCTTTTCTGCTTTAACTGCAATACTATTAGCAAAATAATTTCTGTCTAAATGTTTCAGGGCTCACATTCTATGCCTGAGTATACCAATTTCCTTGATCCTGCTTTCTACTCGGGCCTTCCCCTCTATAACTTGCAACGTCAGTGCACACAGAACTCTACATATTCTGTTTCTGTTCCAGTAATGACCTTTGAAAGGCAACAAGGTAAAGATAACCTTAACCTTCCACGCATGATTTCTCAAATAGGCATGCATTTCAAATGATAAGCACATGCTGATACGTATAGATATAGTTAGAGGTATAAAGGATATGTACAGGAAAAAAGTGAAGCAATTATACAATTCTTGTAGTCAGCTCCGTTATCAGTAAACGCATTAATGATTAGTTAATTACACAAGAGAAAATATTTTCTGATTATGATGGGACTTAGACACAAGAAAGTTTTGACCAATTATTAGCCCAATTTACCAAAAGACAATCAAATGCATTTAAACAAGAGAAATTGAGAGACACCCTAGTGGAGCTTCTGTTTGAAATGTTCAATCTAGAATTCATATGTGGTCAATGTCATTGGTTGAAATTCTGGTTTGATATTTAAGAATCTTGTTTATTGATGATGGACTTAGGAGAATATTTAAAATAGGACTTGCTCCTTATTAATTTGCATTTCATGAGTGAAACTTATACAATATCCAAATGATTCTCTTGAATATACTATGTGATTAGTATTTTCTAATAGTTTGATGCTAAGACAATCACTGCTATGAAACCAGAGATTATATGTGTCGAAGGTGTGCCTTTGTGGCGCAATAGTTCTGCGGATGTAAACAATGAGCTGTATAAAGGTTACAGAAAGGGAAATACAGAGAGGAAGATCAACGAGATACTTGCAGGTTAATCTACTTGAAATTTATAATTATAATGCTTTATGTTACTAAAGCAATTTCGTGAATTGCATTACTGAGAGAGTTGTTTATTTATTTTTTACAGCGTACGACTTCTTGAACACAAATGCAAATAATTTCAACGTGAGCGTATGGTACAATTCAACATTTAAGAATGATACGGGCAATCAGGCTATTGCTCTGCTAAGAGTCCCACGCTCTGTGAATCTGGTAAACATTTTTGCTTCTTTACATTTTTAGTTTTTCCTCCTCCTCCTGGTGTGAAATTGCAAATATTTTCATCTTGTGCAATTTGTCGATATGGTTCTTAGATCATAAGTTTTGCGTGTGCATGTGCGTATTCATGATTTGACAAAATATAGCTAATGTATCTATATAATCATATCCTTTTTCTTATGTTATTTCCCTTATTGTGGTAAAACTTCAAATGCTATTTAACAAAGATGCTCTATGCTTATCCTGATGTCTACTGAATTACATACTGTTTTAACTCTAATACTTTTAATTGGTATATTCACAGGCATCCAATGCCTACCTACAATTCTTGAAAGGGCCTGGCACGAAAATTCAGTTTGATTTTGTCAAAGAGATGCCCAAAGCTCAAAGCTCACTCAAACTTGACTTCTCTTCTCTTCTTGGTACACTGTTCTTTACATGGGTCGTCATACAACTATTTCCGGTAAGTATGAGATATTTATAGGACTCGTTCCAAGCATTTAAGCTCAATGTCGGTTGTCAATTTTTCCATCACATAAAGTTAACGGCGTGCCCCTTTTGCTGAGTTTGGGTTCATCATTTGTAATTTCTAGTTATTTGTCTGAAAGAAAATGCAAGACTTGAATGTCCCATAACTGAAATATAGCTTGGACGATTAAAATGAAATGTGTCTTTTTGTTTTTTTGGGTGATGCATTAAACAGTTTTCCTTGGGAATTTCCTCATAGTAATCAATTTGAATTTAAGTGTTCCATTTTTCATGGTCATTGACTCATTCCTCTAAATTGAATCTTCAAATCAATGATCAATCTATATGGAAATACGCACATAAAGTGTAAAGTGTTAACCTTGTTTTAAAGGACTTTTTTGGATGCTATTGTAGTTGTTTTGAGAAGAAGGATACGGATTAATCTAAAGAGAAAAGGGGCATAATTTAGTTTACATTACTCTAATACTTTATGGTTGTGTTACATGTCATCTTTGTTTTCTTTCTCTTCATAACCTTCTGATTCTTGTTCTCGTAGGTTGTGTTGACATCATTGGTTTATGAGAAACAGCAGAGATTGAGAATCATGATGAAAATGCACGGGCTTGGTGATGGACCTTATTGGTTGATTTCATATGCTTACTTTTTAGTCGTCTCTATGATCTACATGTTGTGTTTCGTAATATTTGGCTCGGTAGTAGGTAATTGTTTAACCACTTAATAGACATCTTAGTTTGATGTTTCCTTCTAGTTGCTTTAGCTGAAGTTGACTGATCATCTTACAGGGTTGAAATTCTTCACACTGAATGACTACAGCATCCAATTTGTTTTCTACTTCATCTATATCAATTTGCAAATTTCACTCGCTTTTCTAGCGGCAGCGATGTTTTTTAATGTGAAGACTGCCACAGGTTTGATGCCAGCCATTTGATTTAACTGTGTCAACTGATAACAACTAATTTCTGAAGGAGATTTAACTAACATGCTTGTCATTATTACTTTGTGGACACAGTTGTAGGATACATATGTGTCTTTGGAACTGGGCTCTTAGGAGGCTTCCTTTTTCAGTTTTTTGTTGAAGATACATCATTTCCAAGTAAGCGGAAGAATTTGTGCAAATAAGTATCCTTCACTTTGACTTCTTTATCGAATAAATGATATCCAGATCGAAGCTCAAATTTTGAATGAAGGGCCTTTTGTACAGTTGAACTTAATATAATGAACAAAACATGTCAATTAGTTTTTTTTTTTTTTTTTTTCTTTATATTATGTGGGAACTGCGTGAGGTCTATGAGTTCCTCTCCGAGTTTGCAATTGGTGCATGGCTAAAGTCGTGGTAGGAGAGGCTGAACTCACATAATTATGCGCAGCGCAGTTGGTCCCCATTTGACATAAATACTAAATAGAAAACGTTGAACTACTTGACATATGGGCATGTTCTGTGATGATTCTTCAAAAACATGCAAGTCTAGGAGACTGAAAAGAAAGATAATTCAACTTTTCTATTGAGAGTGAAAAACGAAAGATAGGAATGATAGAATCACATTCTATTAAATACTCTTGAATTCATTGCCACTTTGCACTGCATTTCCTCCCGTTTTATATCTTCTCACTAGGATTTTTTTTTTCCCCTTCCTTTTGCTGCTATTGTAGGAGCCTGGATTATTGTTATGGAGCTATATCCTGGCTTCGCTCTGTATAGAGGGTTATATGAATTTGCGCAGTATTCCTATAATGGAAATTACTTGGGGACGGATGGTATGCGGTGGAAAAATTTAAGTGACGGCGAAAATGGAATGAAAGACGTCTTCATCATAATGGTTGTAGAGTGGTTATTGGTGCTTTTTGTTGCATATTATGTAGACAAAATAGCATCATCAGGAAAGAGACCTCTATTTTTCTTGCAAAGCCTCAGGAAGAAGAAGGGATCATCTTTCAAGGTGCCTAGTTTGCGAAAGCAGGGATCTCTTAAAGTCACTGTTGAGATGGACAAACTTGATGTAGTCCAAGAGGTAACATTTTTCTTTCTTTCCATTTCACTTTATCAGCATAGTTCTTGATCACCATGTATATATAATGATATGCTAGCTTATATGCTGCAACCACAAAGCATGGAAATGATCTTACCTTGCAAGATCATTTAAATGAGCTTACCTTGCAAGATCATTTAAATGAGCTGAACTTTTTATTATTGTCAAATCAGTACTTTTTCTGCTAAGATTATCCAATCTTCCTGGATATTTGCTTCATGCATGGTTCCACATTGCCATAGATTCCATCATTGTCAAGTTAAAATTGTACTTTGACTTCTTTTTTCAGCGTGAGAAAGTTGAACAAATAATACTTGAACAAGATAAACAAAATGCCATAGTCTGTGACAACCTCAGGAAGGTGTATCCGGGACGGGACGGGAATCCTGACAAGCTTGCTGTAAAAGGGTTATCTCTTGCTTTGCCCCGCGGAGAGTGTTTTGGTATGCTTGGCCCCAATGGTGCAGGCAAGACCTCTTTTATTAATATGGTGAGTGTGCTCTAAGATTTTCTTCAAGTAATATACGCCATCATAGTATCATGAATAAACAGGCAGTTGTGTATATTTGCGCTTTCTCTTCTATTAGGAAGTTCTAATATTAGCTAGTTCACTTTGGCAATAACTGCTAACGTCCTTCTAGTCTTCTTCAAGATCTGTGTTTAAACATGTTGGTCCTTTCGATTTTCTCCCTCCTTCACTTTAACATTTTGTCCTCTATCCTCTTTGGACACTGGTGAATGATATAGCGGGTCAAAGTTTGACTTGCTTATAGTTCCGAGAGAGAGAGAGCGAGAGAGAGAGAGAGAATTATCACATGGCTTCTATATCTGCTAACTGTTAAATTATATCCGTCGTCGACAGATGATCGGTCTCACAAAACCAAGCTCTGGCACAGCATATGTTCAGGATCTGGATATACAAACTCATATGGAAGAAATATATACCAGCATGGGCGTATGTCCACAGCATGAGTGAGCTACTCCTCTTACCTTTGTGTCAGAAAGCTTTTGTTTTCCATTGTCATCGTTTTTTCTAAATACTAATAGCAAATTCTTTCCTTCTTTGCTGGGTAATCTCTAGCCTGCTTTGGGAAACCCTTACAGGAAGGGAACATCTATTATTCTATGGCAGACTTAAGAATCTCAAAGGTTCCTCCTTAACACAAGTGAGTTATCATTTGACTTTGCGATTTTCATTGAACAATTCTAAGCATTTAAGAGAATCCTAATGATGTTTTGTTAGTTCTGAAAAAAAGGAAGAGTATAGCTTAGAGGTTGTGGTAGAGCTGAAATGTGAAGAATCCTGAGTTTGTTTCTTTTTTCCTTTTTTTTTTCTCCCGCAATAAACTTAAGCATCTATTCTTTATTTGAAACAATTTTGTCGTCGCAGGCAGTGGAAGAATCTCTAAAGAGTGTCAACCTATTCAATGGAGGAGTTGCAGACAAACAAGCTGGGAAGTATAGTGGAGGCATGAAGAGGAGGCTTAGCGTTGCGATTTCTCTCATAGGGGATCCCAAAGTATGCCTCATTCTCTATTAGTCTCTTCACTTTTATTACTTTCTTTATGTCACTTTCTTCTTTTCATTTAATAATATATGACTTGATAACATTCTTGGGAAAACTTGTGTAGGTTGTTTACATGGATGAGCCTAGTACTGGGCTTGATCCAGCTTCAAGAAACAGTCTCTGGAATGTCATGAAGAAAGCAAAGAAAGAACGCGCAATCATCCTTACAAGTAATCTCTCTCTCTCTCTCTCTCTCTCTCCCTCTTTCCATTGTTGTTCAACTTCATCTTCATTGGACATCCAATCTGCTGCATTATGAATAAAGTCCCTTTACTCTTAGTAGAGAGCGTGTACATCACAAGATAAACATAATTTTTTCACGCTTTTAATCTACTTAAAAACCTGCTTTCATTGTCTGCAGCACATTCCATGGAAGAGGCAGAGGTCCTATGTGATCGATTAGGAATTTTTGTGGATGGAGGCTTGCAGTGCATAGGAAATCCAAAAGAGGTTAGTTTTCTTCTTCTTTTTCCCCCTTCTTTATTTGCTGAAAAATAGTGTGGGGAGGGGCGACCAACTGCAGATACTCTTGCAAATGGGCGTGGCCAAAAGGGTCACACATGCTGAGGAATGTCCGCATTAAGCCATAGTCTAATACTTACAATGAGAAAGGTTAGCATCACTTTTTCTATCACTCTCTGTGTCACTTTCTGCATTCACTGTTTGATACGTGGACTGAACTAACATGATATAATATTATTTAAACATAAAATGAGATAATAAAGTCCACATGTTAAACAGTGAATGCAGTAAATGACAGATAATGACAGGAATAGTGATGCCAACATTTCGCTTTTACAATATGTTAGATTGTCTTTACAGAGTTCCAGACTGGAAACTACCTATCAAATTATTTTCTCAACAATAACATTAATTCTCAACAATGTGTTGCAGCTGAAGGCAAGATATGGAGGATCCTATGTCTTTACAATGACAACATCTTCAACTCATGAACAAGAGGTTGAGACCCTTGTGAGGCGGCTCTCCCCGAACGCGAGCAAGATATACCATTTGTCTGGAACCCAGAAGTTCGAGTTGCCGAAGCACGAGGTGAGAATCGCGGATGTGTTCCAATCTGTTCAGACTGCAAAGAGCCGATTCACGGTTTTCGCATGGGGTTTAGCTGACACAACATTGGAGGATGTCTTCATCAAGGTTGCTCGTGGGGCTCAAGCTTTCAATGTATTATCATAATCTTCATGCGTATTTTGCATCCTTTACTCAGTTTTCCTCCTGGAAATATTCGTTTATTTAGTAGTTTAAACTGAGAATTCTGAATTCTTTTACGGTATTGTATATCTTCCATTTTTTTTTTGTTTAATTTTCTTAGCGACCTCAAAGTACATGTTTGTATAATATTCTTGTTTAATGAATAATATTAAAGTATTTTTAATGCATAACACATATATAATTAATTCTTACCATCTATCTATCCATATATCCACACAATAGACCACCAATTGTATGTGAGGATGAGTGGTCGTTTACTTTAAGCTCACCAATTAAAAGAATAATTTAACTTGAGAAAAATTGTTAATTTCTTTTTTATTTTTAAAAACCTTGAAGAAAATATGCATCCAAAATTTGACTTGTTTAGTTAAAAATAAAGTCTTTTTTTGTTTATTCTATTTATTTCCACCATATTTTACACCAATAAAAAATCTTTCCATAGCTGAGCAAATCAACTGCTTTCTAATTAACTGAAACATCACATAGTACTAGTCTAAATCTATTTTATTCTTCAGAAAAATAGATAAGGAGTGTATGTCTGTATTCAAAATTTGCAGTCTGGTGATTCTGTATTAATGGTGTTCTTTAATGAGTGAAAATTTGTTATCTTATTTTTCTGTCCCGTTGGTTATTCTTCAAAAATTCGACACCTCATGAACTTTACATGTATTTTTTATTATTTACTTCCTATGGTTAGGAATTAAAAAAAATTCGCGATTTGCGTCATTAAACAAAAGTTTGTCAGCTTTTAGTTGAAATTTTTTTGAAAGAAAGATAATTTTTCCATCGGCTAAAATTGGGTTGCATGGGAAAATGGGATATGAAAAGATACAATTTTCATTTTCTTGTGTATTTAGAAGTCACAAAAATACAAAGAATTCTAATGTCATGTATCTTTTGTGTTTCTATGGTTGTATTTAATTTGAAATTCATGCTAAATTCATATCTTTTGTGTCAAGAACTAATTTTGAATATGAATTGACGAATTACTTTTTTTTTTTTTTAGCTGTTAGATTAGAGAAACATGTAACCAAACACCAAATAGGTTTTATGTTTTAAGAAACTAAAAGAAAATTCATATAAATTGTATTTTCATTCGAAGGTGTGAATTTTTACCTACAAAATACAAAGGGATAAATTTTTCAATTCGAGTAATTTGTTGATTCATAGAAGGTATATAAACTCCGAATTTGACAATGACTCTAAATACAGGACAATATAGCATGGATTTACTTGCCAACTTTCCGTACATTATTTCCCAAAAACAAAACCTCTCTCTCTCTATAAAGTATAGACCAATTTACCTAATACATAAATCTCAAATTCCCTGTTTTTCTAAGAAACTCGTTTTTGTTATGAAAATCACGTTTATATATAGTGTGGGCCACATATTATTATAACAGTTATATTAAGTTATTTAATTAATCGGGCCAATAAAGTGGTAATTAAACTTATAATATGATATGAGATAAATGAGTGGATACTCAATGTTTATCCAATCAGGTTCATGGGAGTCTATTAAATAAATATATAAGGACTTATAGATTATGGTCTTCAATACGTCAAATCATTCGGCCGTTTTCTTTTTTTTTTCATCTAAAAAGAGAGCTCCCCATTAAGGATTAATAGATTCTGGTGATTTGATTGAAAAAGACATTAACTGGTTCGCCAATCGTCTAATAATTCTATAAAAGTAATGATTATTGCTATGTACGCTTTCTACATATTGTTCTTAATAATTTGGCATGATAGTTATTGGGATTAATGAATATCGGGTCAAAATTATATTTATAATTAAAGTCTAACAGTTTTTTCTTCCCAAATATTCTCAAAGATGGCAACTATCATCTACCCTTCTGATCAAGTGATCGATTACGTGTACTGCAATCTATTGCCCTTAAACTATGACGAACCACCAGCTTATTCGAGGTCGATATCTTTGCAAACTTCACTCTCTCCGGGTGCCAACCAGACAATGTTGTCACCTTTTTCCGCCCGTTCACGGTGTGGCTCGCGGTGTTGGCAAACGGCGCCGAGGCGAGGCTTAACGTAGCTTGGATGCTCTTGGACATGTGCGTTACCCCTAACAGCGAACTTGAGAACCATATAGTAATTTTGTGTCGTGATTTCGCATTACGTCAGGTAATGATGAGTTTGAGTGTGAGTATTGATGTTGTTGTTGTTGATGAGTTTCCTTCGCCCCTGGAGAATTAGGAAGCGTGCCAAGCTCCGTATACTGTTGGAGAACTGCGTCTTAGGTTTATGGCGACGTCAAAAGAGATGATCGGCGGCGGAGATTTGGGGCGAACACCGACTTGTTTGGTTTGTTTCGAGGATTTTATGGTTGGCTATGAAGCAACTCGGCTGCCATGCTCACATATTTATCACGGAAACTGCATTCAGAAGTGGTTTCGAAAGAGCAAATTCTGTCCCTTGTGTCGGTTTGAGATGCCTTGTTAGAGATATGAAGTTAAGCTTGTTAGAAAGATTAACCTTTGTTTTTTTTTTTGTTTTTTTTTGTTTTTTTTTTAAGGCAAAGATTCACTTTGTTTTGTATTATATTTTTCTTGATTTTCTTGTAATTTTGCTTTGTGTTATCTTTTCTTGATCGGAAATAAAGGTTTAAATATCGTTGATGTGGTTTCAAGTACCATTTAGGTAAAATATCTTATTTCACTTCGTTCTGATCATTAACCATTTCTTTCTTTTCTAAAAATAAATTCCTTAGTTGTTATAAATTCGTCCAGTGGTAATAGGAACAATAGAAACAGAGGATTTCAAGTGCTTTCCGTTAAACAAAGAAAAATATCAACGAGAAAGGTTAAAAACAAAAAAAAAAATCTGACCAATGATAAACATAATTACGGAGTCATGTTAACATATATGATATCATAATGATTAATGTAATTGATAAACTAAAAAACGCAAATCGATAATTTGGAGAAAAATTTTTTTTTTAAATGGAAGAGAACTCAATTATTTCGAAACTCAATTATTTTTATTTGATCTAGTCGACTCCAATTCTATTTAGTGAATATATTCAATTAAACTCGAGAAAAAAATAAAATAAAATCACTCTTGCAGCAAGAGTGCATATAACTTTGTTTTTTTAATTAATTTTTGTCTATAGTAAAAAATTTTAAGAGTCTACTATTACTGAATCCTAACCCTTGCACTACCCATTAGTGACAAAAGTGTACCTTGTACATTATTATTTCTTATTTATCCTCCATCTCTTTCTTGTTAAATTTTCTACATATTCAGAACTAATTAATGAGAACTAAACTTTAATCAACCCAAACGAGGAAAAAAAAAAGAGCAAAAGTAATTAAATGAATGCAACATTTGACACTTTATAAGTTCAAAACAAAATATTTACATTAAACAAGAAAATAAGTATTGTCACAAATTAGAATTATGATATCTTAGACAATAAAATTAGACTAGGCATTTCAAATCGGCACAACGGACAAAACTTGCTGTTCTGCAACCACTTGACAATGCACTCTCCATGATAAGAGTGGAAACATGGCAATCTTGTCACTTCCGAACCAACCAAAACATCTTCCAAACAAACCGGACAAGTCGCCGGTTTCTCCGAAATCTCCATCCTCACTTTCTGCAAACCCTGAATCGATTTTTTACTCGCCGGCACAAACCTAACAACGGAATCGTCATCGCCATTAAAATTAGGTAAAGAATCATCATCATCACCATCATCATCACCGTCGATTTCCATCGCGTCATCATCTTCAGAAGGGACAGGCAATTCATCTACAAAAGCATCGATTTCCACATTCATACGAAGAAAGTACCTCGGATCATGTTGCGGTCTGTCATCCACCATTACACGGCCGGTCTCGAGAATCTCACCGACAATAGATTGGAGACTCGGAACGTGTACGTCGGAGAGCATCTTGGCTACGGCGTCTCTCGTCAACGCGTTGAGCGGCGAAGAAAATTCGCGACGAAACCTGATGGAGCGGCCTTCTGTGCAAGGAAATAGACTTTCTTCTTCTTCTTCTTCTGAATCGATTACGGGACGAGTAAATTTGGCGGTGATAATGATCAAGAACTTGATGCATTGAGAAGAAGAAGCGGAAGATTCATCCGCTGCCGAATCGCCTCTTTCGATGCGGTCGTCAAGCGGACAAACATTGTAGTGAATGTCGCCGAGCAATTGCAGAGAATCGCTGGCCATGTCTTGAGAGTGAGAAAACGAAACGAAGAAAGAAAGGGAAACAAGAAAGTGATGTGGAGATAGAGGGCACGGGAGTGGAAATAGAGATATTTAATACTTGAAGAGCAAGCAATTATATTAGAGGGTTACTAGCTATTGCCTATTCGGGCGGTGATTGGTTAGACTAGGTAAAAACGATTATTTTTTTTTTAATCTAAAACAATTATTTTTATTTATTTACTAAAACGAATTTTTTGAGGTAAACGTTTTTTTTTTCTTTTTTTTCTTTTTTTGGCTGGGGGAGGTTATTTTTTTCCCCTCCTTGAAGGGAAGACCATTTTCTTCCTTTCCTTTTTTTATTTTTATTTTTATGTTATGCATTTTGAGGTTATCGGTTTTTTTTTTTTTGGAGTTTTAAATATATATATATATATATATTTTGTTTGAAATTCCAAGTCTTTTTTCTTCGACAACCGTTGATTTTGACCATAAAAGACTGAAATATCCTTAGAGCCAAAAAGAAAAAAAATAAATATAATGTCATATACTTTTTTTATATATATTTATATACCATGTATTTTTAAAAAGTATCAAAAACTTGTACCGGTTATTTCAATATTGTTGCACATTTATATGTTTAGATTTAAAATTATGCTAAATCTTTTACCTTTTCTAGTCAAAAGCAAAATTTTTTACTAAAAAAAACTTAAATTTCCTTTAAGAAATAAAAATAAAATAAAATAAAATAATGAATCTCATAATAAAATAAAAAACTAATAAAATCAAATAAGAAAAAGGACTTTCCCATTAATTGTCACCGAATTGTTTATCATGCCACAACTTGGTATTTGAACTTTAATTTTGTGAAAAAGTACATCTAGACTTCAGAATTGTTATGATGTACAACCCTGATGTGGCGGAAGTGTAAAAAAAAAAAAATAAAAAAATACTAATTTTTGAGGTACGTTAATTCACTCAGAATATCAAAGAAAAGACTTCTATAAACCAGTTGAAAATATCAACTTTTATCTAAACTTTACTAATAAATAAACTTATACGAGCAGGTTGGTAAAAAGAAAAAAATAACTGAAATTGAATGTAAATTTGGATTGTGCAAGTGTGTGTTATTTCCTATATATATCTGAGTCGCATTGTATCCATTCCAATAGATGCAATTTTTTTCAAGTGCCAAACAACTCAATGTTTCTTTCTTTTTTTTTTTTTTTTTTTTTTTTTTTTTCTTTTTCCCTATTAATGAAAATGGCTTCTTTACTTTTCCTCCAACTAGCCACGGCATTCTCAGAAGCTTCACTTTAGCTCCTTTGGATCTCCAGCTTTTACTAACAAATACTAGTATTTCCCATTAATGCAGAACAGAAAAAATAATAATAATAAAAAACAACTCTCATTTGAATTAGTTATGTAAGGTAACATATTCACAATATCATTACAAGAAACATGGCTATTAGTGATGACAAAAAGTCATTGCAACAAATGTAAAGTCGTCGTAAATGAAGTTTTAGCAATCACTTGTCATCGCAAACCTGTCGCCGCAATTGATTCGTCGCAAAAATAATTTTTATAACGCCAAGCAGTCGTCACAATTATATTTGTGACGACAATCGTTGCAAATGAGTCGCTGCAATTATTTCATCGGTTACATCGTTAAAATGACATGGCATTGAGTTTTTGCAACGACATTTTTTGAATTAAGTCGTCGCAAAAGATGCAGATTTAGCTGACGTGTCTTATATTTTTTGTGACCACATTTACCGTCATAAAAAATATTTTAATTTTTTATTTATTTTTTGTTATATTACTATATATTTAAACCCAATATTAAATATAATTCATGATATTATAATAATAATAATAAATTAAATAAAAGGAAACAAATAATTAAAAATAGAAATTAAACTATTATTGTAAAAAGTAATTAATAAAATAAAATAAAAATGTAATTATAGTAGAAATGTGCTGAAATACAAATTGCTACATTAATAAAAATCTAATATTCTAAATTAGCAGCATCACTAGAATCATCGTCATTATCATCAGAAGGATTCGGAGGCGGATGACCTGGACAAACTTACAACACATGAGGAGTAATCGCTGGGAAAGTCATGTTGGGGTGCATTTGAGTGATGAAATCCTGCATCATTCTGACGTTCTCATACAGCGAGAGGTTTTGCTGGTAATTCTATTGCAAGCATTCTTCTACGTGTGGGTCAGAACATGTCGTAGAAGATCTTACCGAGCATGAGCCTGATGATGGCACATCTCCTTGATAAACTTTTTGTGGGAGTGTGCGACCCACTCCAGTCTTGTGTCTTCTGTGGGTGCCCAGAAACTGCTCCATAATATCCTCCGCGTTAACTGTTCTTGCTGTGGATAATCCAGAAGTAGCATACTACGTATGGATTTGTGTTTCTCTTTCTTTCTCTATCTGATGCTACAAATATTAGAAGAAAAATAATTAAATACATAATACGATTTAAATAAAAAAATATAATTAAACATTACGAGTATACTTACAAAAGTCTGCTCATCAGCTTGGGGATTAACCCAAGTATCCCCACGATAATGCATGTCCCCCCAGTTATTGATGACATATATCGACTGTTAAGTCCCTGTGGTAGACTGTATAATAGTTTAAATGTATATGAATATAGTGTAATAGATTACCAAATTAACATTTATATTGAATAAATTATTAACAAATACTTACTTTCTTCTCGCGAGGTTGGGAGTACGACAGCCGACTATGAAAACTCAAGCACTTTTGGTTGCTACGATTAAGTTTATTGATCATTGACTTTTTCTATTTATGATTACATTCAGTGTTAGTAAAATTAACCTTTATTATATATATATATATATAATAAAACAACATATAAAAGAGATTCAATTACCTGAAACTTGTCAGACATGAATCTATCGCAGCAGCGACCACAATGATATGGATTCTTGAGGTTTTTGAGAGGGTGGGCCCTAACTGCACTCTCATTTTGTGAACCACCAAGATCTTTGAAATAGTCATGGAGGTCACTTTTTCAATCCTTATAACATTTTGCAGCCTCCCTGTCAACCACATACCTAAGTATACCATCGTCGCAGTCATAATCGAGGTTGAACCATTCCTATAATACAATATAAACATATTAAATGATTTTATTATTTTGAAATTTAGATTAAATTAAAAAATAATGACGTTGAATAATTTATACCAGCAGGCGCTGCTCAATCTCTCTCTTATGCTGGATGTCCACAACCTTCCAGGCATCGTGGAAAGGCTCACAGACATCCCAAACATGGATTCCAACGGCACTATCGAACCAGGTGACGTAGTTTCTAATTGCCTTCCAAGTATCTCCACGTTCGTCAGACATGGGGGTGATCTTTCCTTCCTCTGCCACTATGGCTATGATTTCGTGACTTTTAGCCTTCCCTCGACTTCCATGAAGTCGTCGAGGTGCGGCATCGGGTGCTATAGAATGAAATATATTTAGTGATCATATAATACTGATGTAATTAATTTAACAAATTTATAATTATGTTCTAACATACTAGACTCATAGTGTGATGGCAACCTATAAGGATCTTCGTCCAATTTAGCTCTGTCGGATGTCTCTTTCACTTTTTACCGTTAAATTTTTCATGTTTACCTGGCAATCGAGATTCCACCTTTTCTAATTGAGCCAATATTTGCTTAACGGATTTTCAAGGTGGGGGAGGTCGTCGATCAACCTTACCATTGAACTTTTTGTTAGTCTTCATCCTATGACTCATAGGAAGCCATTGTCTATGCCCAACAAAGTAAATTTTACTTGTTATTCGCTTCGATGGGGTTAAATCGCTGCTATTGGGACACGCGAAGTACCCTTGACCACTCCAACCAGATAAACTACTACGCATAGGAAAGTCGTTAACTGTCATCAACAACACAGCCCGCATCCGAAATGACGTATTCGTAGCATCATCATGAACAACAACCCCTTCATCCCACAACTCTTTTAACTCATCCATAAGGGGCCTTAAGAACACATCAATATCTTTCCCAAAAGTATTGTGACCAGGAATCAATAACGTCAACATCTTATACGGGTCCTTCAGACATAGCCACGGGGGTAAATTATATGCAGTCACAATAACATGTCACATACTGTATGATAAACTCATATTCCTGAATGGGTTGAAACCATCAGTAGATAACCCTAATCGAACATTTCTCAGTTCATGTGCAAATTGTAGATGTTTTTCATCAAACTCTTTTCACTCCGTACCATCAACTAGATGACGCATTAAGTCTTCATCCCTCAGACGCCCCCATACGTGCCACGTCATTTCCTTAGCAGTGTGACGGGAAGCATATAGATGCTTCAACTGATCCTTCAAAGGGAAATATCAGAGTACTTTCCACAAAACTTTTTTCCCTTTTTGCTCTTCGAACGACTTGTACTACATACTGGACAAGACTGGAAAGCAGCATTCTGCTTTCAAAACAAAGCGCAGTCATACTTACACACGTGAATTGTCTCGTAGCTCAGACCTAGTTTACTTAATAACTTCTTCGCCTCGTAATGCGATGTAGGTAACTTGTTCCCTTCAAGGAGTGCATCTCTCAGTAGCTTCAACATTTCATCCATGCACCCATTAGACCACTTCTACAACACTTTTAGATGCATTAGTTTCACTAAGAAATTGAACAATGAATACTTAGCGCAACCCAGATACAATCCGACTTGGAGCTCAGATAAGAGATAATTAAATTCATCATAATGAGTATCTTCTATAACTGTTTTTGTCTCACCCATTGTCTCATGATCATCACTAATCCCAGCCACATCATTTAACACTGCAAAGATCTTGTCAACAGGTTCACTAACAACTGTAGCAGCAACACGTACTTCACCATAGGGAATCCATGTGGTGTAACTTGTATCAAAACCCCATCGATGTATGTATGCTTTCACTGTTTCTGGTGGCAGCATCTCATGATTTCTACACTTGATACACGGACAACTAATACCCCCGGTTGAATTTGCATAATTCTTTCCAACCTCAATAAAAGCACACAAACCATCTCAGTACTCATCAAATAACCGGTTCCTTAAATGTATCCAACTCTTATCCATAGGCATCTCCACTACGAACAATTTATAAAGTTTTATCAAATTTTATGAAAATTAACACAAATTATTTTATAATAAGTATTTAACATTAGTTTATTTTATTATTTAATTATTAATATAATCCTAATTAAAATTTTTATCTATTTTTTAATAATCACATAATCATCATTAAATAAATTTCATATAAATTTCAATTTAATTACCACATATTTCAATTTCAATTCTAATTTACAATTCACAATTCTAAATTCAAAACCACAAACTAAATTCAAAATCTAAAACAAAAGCACAAACCAAAACAAAAATACCAAAATCAATTAACAAAATACCAAACTATTAACTTACAAAATCTAAACCCACAAACACCGGGGGTTGGAGAACGGTAAGGCAACAAAATGGGAGAGCGATGGTGGCAAGAATAAGGGGCAGTGATGGCCGGATTAAGGGGTGGCGACGGCTAGAAAAAATTCTATTTTTTTTTTATTTTTTCGCAATATTTTTTGACACAAATGAAGGATTTGAAGAGAGAATGAAGTATTTAAGCTTTTCTCGGAGGTTTTGGACAGTATGTTGTGGTTTTGGACATAGAGGAAGTAAGAAAACGTGAGAGCTCACCAAGAAAAATGGTGGAAGGAGGTCTGCGATCGTGTTTATACAGGCCATTTTTTGCAACGATATATTGTCGTCGTAAAAAATATTAAATTGTCGTCACAATTGTAAGAAAAATGACGTCGTTCTTCTTCACCTCATTAATATTTCTGAGAATATTCTTGAGGAATATACCCGTGCTCATTTTTTGCGATGACTTTGTTAAGATGTCATCGCAAATAATTTTAGGGAAACCGCCAAAGTTTCCGCCCTTATTTTTGGGGAAAATTAAATTCTAACTTATTTACGACGACATTATTAAACAAGTCGTCGCAAAAAATAGTCGTACTTGATAGAATTTTTTGAAACCTTTTTTTGTGACGACGCGTGTCGTCGCAAAAACAGTCGTTCTGAAAAGAATTTTCTGAAACCATTTTTTGCGACGACTTTTCAATTTGTTGTCGTAAAAAATAAAGAAATATCTGGAATCTATTCGCGGGAAACCGCCAAATTTTCTGCCTCTTTTTGGCTATGCCACTGCCAGCTGTATGTATCCATATTTACGACGACATGTCGTTGCACATAATGGACAAACTGGCGCCAAAATTGTTGGCGTCAGATTGGTTTTGGTGTCATTAACTATTAGCGACGACACGTCGTCTCAAATAATTTGCCACATGTTAGCGACGGCATGCCGTCGTAACTATTGAAATTTTGTGTAACGACATGTCGTTGCTAATAGTTAATGCGACGACAAGTCGTTCAAAAAATTTTTTTTTTTTTTTGGCGACGACATGTCATCACTAATACTGTAATTTTAGCAACGATGCTTATCGTCGTTAATAACCCTTTTTGTTGTAGTGTATGTTAAAGACAATTTGTAACAACAATTCTCTTTTTATCCAGCTATAGCTAGCTAGCCAATTCGAAACGAGACAATGGACAAAACTTTCTCTTGTTCAACCACTCGACAATGCAATCTCCATGGTAAAGGTGCGAACATGGCAGCCTAGTCGCCTCGGAACCGACCGGAACGTCGTCCAGACAAACCGAACAAGTAACCGATTTCTCCGGAACCTCTATCCTCAGCTTCTCCAAGTCCTCAATTGACTCTTTACTCGCCGCGCGAAGCTAACCGTGTAATCATCGAAAGAAATATGCTCTGTATCATAATCGTTATCGTTATCATTATCGAACAAAGCGGTCATTCTCAGAAGGTTTGGGAAGTTCATCTACAAAAGCGTCAATGTACACATCGACGTGCAAAACCCTCTGATGCGGTTCTCTCTTACTAGCCATTCCGCGGCAGCATTCCACAATCTTGCTCACGGCATTGCAGGCACAGCTGTGCGGAACGTGCACGTCCGAGAGCATGGAGGCCACGGCAACCCGCCCCTCGGCGCCGCCGCTGTCCAATGTGCCGAGCGACATCGAAAACGAGTTCCAGAACTGAATCGAACGGCCGGGCCGTTCCTCTGGGAGTCCTCCAATTACATCATCCCCTTCTTCTTCGGCCTCCGACGGGCAAGTGAGCTTTGCGGTGATGGTGATCATGAAGAGAACTGCGGTGGATGCCGAAGATAATTCGATGAAATCTCGCAGCAAAACACTGATGTAAGGGTCGACGCGCAACTCGGGCTCAGAGTTGCTTGCCATGTTGAGAGAGAAGAAGAATCAAGGAAAGGAAAAGTGATTTAGAGCGAGAGAGAGAGAATGAAGTGGTAATGCACAAGAGGTGGAAATACGTTGTTAATAAGGGACTGTATATAGAAATTTTTTAAGAACTAAAAAGATCCACAGTGAATTTTTTTAATCATAAATTCATGTTTAAACCCCGATCGATAAAAATCAATTGAAAAAAAAAAATCATCATACAACAAACAAATAGCAAAGAAAATTTAACATTTCTTCATGCAACTTTTTGTAAAAGTTATTAAAGAAAACTACATGAAGTCCATTGTAGTTGTCTTTTTTGTCATTTTGCGGGAGAATCTTTTTATTATAGGAAATTTTAATTTAAAGTAGAACGTGTAGAATAAAAAATATTGTGTGAATGAAACTATCTTTTTTAAGAATGAATCACAATATTACGGTTGTTATGTTTTTTTTTTTTCTTTTTGCAGAAATTGTAACTAATAGCAGATTTAATAAACTTCTGAAAGCAAATAACACATTTTTCTACACATTTAAATAAATAACATTTAATTTAAAAGAGATCTTATTTTCCTTTTTTTACCCTTAATAGTTTTCTCCTCCGTCTCAGGTCTTTCCCTTCTCTAACTCGTCTCTACAATGTCTCTCTCCTCTTGGCTGCCAACTACTTTCTCTCTCTTCTCTCTCTTAGTCAATCTTCTCTCCGGCGACATCATCTCTCTCTCTCTCTCTCTCTTCATGATTCTCCTCTCTCTCTCCGTCGCCAACAGATGCGAGCCCGCGTCGGGCGAGATCTACTCAAGAACGAGCTCTTCTGTGTTTGTGTTTGTGCTTTTGATGGGAGGAGAGACCATAAGGGAAGATGAGGAGAGGAGAGAGAATGAGGTTGCTGGGTTAGTGTTTATGCTTTTGACGTGAGAAAAAATGAGGAGATGAGAGAGAAAGAAAGAGGGATATTTTGGTTTCCATAGCAGTATTCTTAGTGGGGGTATTTTGGGTTTTTTGTTAGCTTGTAAAAGTAATTTATTCTAAAAATGTTATTTATTTCATTTTTGTAAAGTTGCTGTCATTAATTTTTATTCCCCTCTTTAAATTCTGTTATTTCCCTTATTCTCTTTTTTTAGTAATATTTATTATTTATTTAATAACAATTTTATAATTAAAAAAACCTTCTATTGCACGATTTTTTTTTATACAACTTTAATTAAAATCAAACAATAACATAACTCAAATAAAAATTAACTGGCATGCACTGTCTATTTTACTAGAACATATAGGGTTTATTTTTTTGGAGTAAAACTCAAAAAAAGTTTGAACTCAAGTTATAATTTTATTCAAATTCATGTTCGTTTGTAAAATTTGAGTTTGAACTTGGGTTTTATCTTGAGTTTGGGGCTAAAATCTGAGGTCAAGTTTCCCCTTCAACTCAAGTTTTTAAACTCAAACTCAAGTTAATGAACAATATTTTTTCTATTCTTAAAAACATCATAACTTTTTCGTTTTCATTCCGATTGAGATGATTTTTTTTTCTATGCGTTCACAATGAAGAGACGAATAAAACCCCACCTATATACCCTATTAAAATTTTTCATCAGCATTGAGTTTTTATTAAAATACTATTTAAATATAAATTCAAGTTTTGACCCACCCAAACACAAAAGCTTAGTTTGTTATTACTTTTCTCTCTCAAAATCAACTTCTTCTTGTACCAGAAGCTGATTTTAGTGTTTTGTAAATCTTCTCAAAAGTACTTTTTGAATAATTTTTTAAGAATTTACAGCCAAAATCAGAAGTAACCTAAAGACAACTTTAACTTTTAGATTGTGCGAGAATCAGCATAGTATAATTAATAAAACTTTCATAATATCCACAATATTCCTAATGAAATTTAAAATTTACAATCTCCTCAATCTAAAATTCAGACTCCAAATATAATATAATATAATATAATAATAATATTATAACAAATAATATCATAATTATATAATATAATATATTGTATTATAATATAATATAATATATTGTATTATAATATAATATAATATATTGTATTATAATATAATATAATATATTGTATTATAATATAATATAATATATTGTATTATAATATAATATAATATATTGTATTATAATATAATATAATATATTGTATTATAATATAATATAATATATTGTATTATAATATAATATAATATATTGTATTATAATATAATATAATATATTGTATTATAATATAATATAATATATTGTATTATAATATAATATAATATATTGTATTATAATATAATATAATATATTGTATTATAATATAATATAATATATTGTATTATAATATAATATAATATATTGTATTATAATATAATATAATATATTGTATTATAATATAATATAATATATTGTATTATAATATAATATAATATATTGTATTATAATATAATATAATATATTGTATTATAATATAATATAATATATTGTATTATAATATAATATAATATATTGTATTATAATATAATATAATATATTGTATTATAATATAATATAATATATTGTATTATAATATAATATAATATATTGTATTATAATATAATATAATATATTGTATTATAATATAATATAGTCGTAATTTTTAACTATCCACAGCAATTCAACCTTATAATTTACCAAACGCTATTACATTAATTTTGGAATCAGCACAACTACTATAATTATAGTTTACCAAACACTCAGCTGTTTCTTCCTTCCGCACAGCTAAAAGCAATTTTTTCAAAATCTAAGGACTACCAAACTAAGCCAAACTCAAATAGATTTTCAATTCAAATGTGCACATCTAAACACAAACTCAGGTTACAACTTTAACTCAAATTATAATTCAAAATCAACTCATAATCTATACTCAAGTCATCATAACTCAAAAATACAACCGAACAAGCGCATGATATATTGAAACATATTTACATTTATGATAAAGAAAATCAGCAACAAGAATGATGCCCTTTCTAGCTAGCTAGGAAATTCAAATCGGCACAATGGACAAAACTTGCTTTTGTTCAACCACTCGACAATGCAATCTCCATGATAAAGATGTGAACATGGCAACCTAGTCACGTCCGAACCAACCAAAACATCCTCCAAACAAACTGAACAAGTAATTGGAACCTCAATCTTCATCTTCTCCAAACTCTCAATCGACTCTTTACTCGCCGGCTCAAACCTAACGGTGTAATCATTAAAAGAAATACGCTCTGCTTCACCATTATCTTCGTCGTCGTCATCGCCGTCGTCGTAATCATTGTGATCATCATCATCATAATCAGAAGAAATAATAACATAGTTTTCATTCTCAGGAAGTGGAGGTAGTCGATGTACAATAGCGTTAAAGTGTATATCCATGCGCCAAACCCTATGATTTTCACTTGCAGATTGTCTGGACCTTAAGCGGCAGTCTTCCATAATGATATGCGCATTCGTCAGCGTAGACGGTAGGCGCACCGCCGAGAGCATACTGGACAGGGCGGCCAGCGCCACGGGGCCGCCGCGAACCAACGTTTCGAGCGACTGCGAGAACGATTTCTCGAACAGGAACAATCCGACTTCCGAATGGCTCAAGAAATGGACGGTGATAGAGATATTCAAGACCGTGGTGGATGAAGAAGATTCGTGATCCGGAGACGGAAACTCTTCCGTAATTTCATTGTTTTCTTGTGGCCAAGCATCGATGTAAGGTTCGCTGAGATATAAGAAATTATCCATGTTTTTGAGAAAAGGAAGATATATATCAAGATCGAAAGAAAAAGACAAAAAAAAAAAGATGAAAGGAAAAGGGATTTAGAGAGAGAGAGAGAGAGAGAGTGTGTGTGAGAATGGCAAATAATTAAACAGGGGTCGATGGAAATACACAGGCAATAAAGGATTATATATATAAAGTCAGTATTTACTATTAGGTTATCGATCGTTTGAGTTCGAGTCCTTCTCTTAGTGTCAATTCGAGTTCTACTTTTAGTCAATTAAAGTCTCCAAGCCATGCAGGCAGATAATAACTAGGGAAGAAGGCCACGTGCCTTTCAGATCTATTAGGACTTTTTGATTCACTTTTAGATCAAGTGTACACCAAGTGTAAGGGATTAATTAAATAGTAACTTCTTAATAGAAAGAATTCGGGTTAATTTCATTATTAGCCCGCAACTAAAGGGATGATAATAATCTCTATGGGAACGGGCCCATCTTAAATGGGACAGAAATAGAAGATAATTATTAGGAATGAGAATATGGACGAAATTCTAATCTCCAATTCATGACGGGCTGGGGATAGGGAAAATGCTCCCTACCCCTCATCCGTCCCAATATTAATGTGTTATTTTTATGTAAATATAAAATTATCTTTCAAATTTCAGTAAGTTAAAGCAATTATTAATCTAAAATATATTTTGAAAATCCTCTAAAAAATATATTTTGAACAATTTTTAAAATAAAATACAATTAATTATATATTAACTGTTTCAATGGTTTAGAACTATTTATTTATGAAATAAAGTTTAAAAAGAGTTTTATTACTTGGTATATTTCATAAAAAGCTGGTTGGGGCTTTTGGAGGAGTTAGAAAAAATCAAAGAGAAAATTACATAATTTATCATTAAGAGTATATAAGTCTGGATTTTTACCACTCATTCTTGATAAATACTCCTTTTACTAGTATAGTTATTTGATGAAAAATGTTAATAATCAAGAGTAACGAGTAAAAATTATGATTTATGTACTTTTAAGAAATATTTATCTCCTTTTTTCAAAACCAAATCAAATAGAGAAGAACGACAATACTAGAAGATTATGATTTGGAATCGTAATTTTATTAAATTGTTTTTTTATATTAATTTTAAAAACACCCCCTGAATTATGCACCTTGTGTCAAATTGGCCCCTAATCTTTAAAATATAGCATTGTCACCCTCTCATTATGCAAAAGTAGCAAAAAAGTCCTTCTGTCAAAATCCGTCTATGAAATGACGGAATCTCCTACGTGGCATTTTTAAAATCAGTTAATGAAGGCCCTTTTAGTAAAAGTAGTTAGATAGCTGTTAGTGCGTGTAAAGTAGAGCTGCAGCAAAGGAGGGCTGTTTGGATAAATAGACTAAGTAAAAAGTGTTTTTAAGTAAATAAACCACGAAAAAATAAATTGGGTAAATAAACCAACTTTCACATAAGCTATTCTACGTCATCAATTATGTTTTTAGGAGTTTCTTTCTCCTTCTCCTCTTCCATTGCACGCAATTTTTTTCTCCCAGCCACCTTCCATTTCTTCTCTCTTTTTCTCAAGTCATTGTCGTCGCACAACCTCATTAACATTATTATCTTGCCCATTCAGCGTACGTTTTTTTCTCGTCCAAAACGAAGTTTGAAGAAGAGCTACTAAGTAAGTCTTTCTTTTTCTATATCTCTCATGATGTTTTTTCATTGTTGTTCATATGTTTTTAAGATGAAAATTTAGTTAAAAATGTTAAAAATCCATTAAAATAGTAATTTTACATGGTAAAGGACCAATTTACATTGTCTGATATGATGAAGATCTACTGGGTTTAGAAAAAAAAAAGGTTTGTTCTTGGTCTGTTTTTGGTCTGTTCTTGGTCTGTCATTGGTCTTTTCTTATAACATGGTCTGTTCTTGGTCTGTTCTTGGTCTGTTCTTATAACATGGTCGGTTCGTGGTCTGTTCTTGGTCAGTTCTTAGTCTGTTCTTATACATGGTCAGTTCATGGTTTGTTCTTGGTCTGTTCTCGTTACGTGGTCAGTTCGTGGTCTGTTCTTGGTCTGTTCTTATTACATAGTCAGTTCGTGGTCTGTTCTTATTGCACGGTCAGTTCTTAGTCTGTTCTTGGTCTGTTCTTATTGCTGTTGGGAATAGTGTCCTAGAAGCATGAGATGTGATACGATATTTGTTATTTAATTAATAAAAGAGTTTATTCATCATTTTATGTGCATATATTTATGAATATTTTATGAATATCAAATGAAAATTCCGTGATTATTTATGTAACCTTAAACATATTATATAAGTGTTATATACAAGAGGATAATGTTTAAGGAAAATAATAAAAAACATTGTTCATAATGAATTTAATTAAAGTTCAGAATCTTTAATTAAAACATTATTAATACATGTCATTCCCATTTAGAATGGAATGGTGCTATCCACACTGTTAATATGGTGAGATATTGAATGAGTGTATTTCGCATAATGAGATTGTGTGGAACAGGGACACACACATAATGTGAATTTCTAATAATTTCCATTAAGCATAGAAATTCTAATTGAGTCTACCAATGATCATATATAGAATGATCTTAATCCTGAGTTCTTAACAAACTCCTATTTATGGATTTGTGTTTTTTTATTTACTCGGTACGGATTCTGAGACCCTGAATCTTATTCCTTGTATTTTGGAGACATGATGAAATAGGTAGCCGGGAATGTTATTATACGAGATGGAATCCATTCCTTCTTGAGAAAGAAGTAGATAAATAATTTTCTTGAGTGTTGATTTGGTACTTGGATTAGTATAGAGCACTCTGGTTCATGAATGTGTTTTATGAATCACTATCCATTAGAGAATCAATGGTACTCAAGGATGAAGATATAATTAGAGATGTTAACGGATTCTACCTGACTCTAATTATGAATTATTTAAGAAGATTGATCTATATGTAATGACTATATCAAATGGACACTTCACAGTTTAGAAGTAATTAATGTCTATAATTTCGAGAGTGTAATTCCAAGTTTATAGTGGAGTAACCATTGGAATTAATAGAATTAATTAATTAATTAAAGTGCTTAATTAATTATTAATTTTATTGGAGCTCGAGATTATAGGTCCATAAATCCCCGTGTCGTCCTTGTAATTCTACCAGAGACAAAGGACAAAATGATAATTTTAGAATTATGGAATTCTAAAATTAAATACTCAAAAAATAATTAATTGAGAATTAATTATTATTTAAATAATGTGATTATTTAAATTTGAATTTGAATCATGAATATAATTTAAATTTATCCTTTTAAACTTATTTGATAAGTTATTCAATTTAGAATTCAAATTAATTTAAGTTTGACTTAAATTCGAATTTGAATTTGAATTGAAATTGGACTACAGGATAAATGATGATTTTCTCTTCCTTCCCTATCTGCAATTGGTGCCACACACAGGGATAAAACCCTAGGGTTAGCCGGCCACTTAAGGATGAGGTAGAGGAGAATTTTTGTTCAAAATTCAAACATGAGAGAGAGATTTGTTTCCTTCTAGAAGTTGGACTTCTACTCTATAAATAAGGGATGATGAAAAATTACGGGTGACAAAATTTTTTAACCTAACCTAAGAGGGCTGGCCAAATTCCCTGAAATGAAAGAGCAGGAAAATTTTTTCTCCCAAAAAATTCCACATCGTGCATGCGTTGGTGTTTGTGGTAAATTCGAGTGTTTAATCAAACTTGTTTTGTCTCACGTGTGCCCACACACACGTCTACGTGGAATCAAGGAATTGACGTGGAAGTCTTTGGTTTTCTAAACACAAAGATTAGAGCAAGAATTGTTCGTGGTCAAAGAACTCAAGTTATCATCCGAGTCGGCCTCCAGGTATTTTTCCTAATTGAGTTCTTGTTATATAAATTAATGTGATTAATTTATTCGTGCATAAATTAATATAATCTATAGAGTATCTCAAAAGTTTTTATGAAAATTTTTGTTATACACAATCCGCCTCCCCACCACACTTCCGCATCCGAATTCGATTCGGTAACCCACAATTGCACGGTCAGTTTTTAGTCTGTTCTTATTGCAAAGTCGATTCTTGGTCTGTTCTTGGTCTGTTCTTGGTTTGTTCTTATTATATGGTATGTTCTTGGTCTGTTCTTATTATATGGTCTGTACTTGGTCTGTTCGTGGTATATTTGGTTTGGTTTAATGACATATTATTATCTTGATTAAATTTTTGCAGTTTTAAAATCTAAAAAATGCCTCAGTGGAGGATTTTTTTTTACATTAGAAGAAAATGGGAGGAGAATGAAAGTTGTGGAGTGTGGCATACAGACTCTAATTTGATTGGCGTATATATGGATGAGAATGATACTCTTGAAACCTTCGTTAATAAGATTTATAGAAAATGTTGAATTGATGGACAAATACATTCCTTGCAGTTATCGTGGGTACCGAATTTGAAACAGAAATCGTTGCCTGTTGTAATAAAAGACAATGATGATTTGTTATTCTTCAGGGATATAGCCCACGAGGTACCGCTACACGTGATAGCGGATGAGAAGTTTATTAATCTAGAAGAACATATTGATGAAGTCAAAATTAGGAGAAATCCTTTGCATGATGCTTTTTTTTTATCGTGATTTTATAGGTATTGTAGCTACATATGAGTTTTGGACTCGTAATGATATTCCACCACAGTCGCAACCACAACCAGAGTCACAGTCACAGCTAAAGCCACAACCACTTGCCATTTTAAATGAAGTAGAAGTTGCTGGTCCTTTAGGTTGTATCGACCAGACTGAGTTTGGATCATCTCATGGATCTACCTTCAGTGACGGATCTAGTTTAGAAGTTGGTCAGTACTTTACAAGTAAGAATGATTTGAAGGAAAAGCTGCATTTAATAGCTTTAAAGGGAAAGTTTGAGTTTTGAACAACAAAATCAAATAAAGACATGCTTGTAGTATAGTGTGTGGATCTGAAGTGTGTGTGGCGTATCCGGGCCTGCAAACTGAGACTATCGAACATGTTTGTAATCCACAAGTATAATGGTCTTCACTCTTGCTCGTTATAAAAGCGTTCTGTGAAGCATATGCAAGCAACGTACTCCGTTATTGGGAGTTGCATGAAAAACTAATTTATAGGCGTCAAACAGGGTCTGGTTCCCAAATCAATTTAGAAATATGCCCGTGACGAATTCGGGACGGACTTCAGTTATTACAAAGGATGGAAGGCTCGTGAGCATGCACTTAAACTCATAAGAGGTACAGCCGAAGAAAGCTTCACGAAGCTCCCATCATACTTTCATATGGTGTCTCTTACTAATCACGACAGTATCACCAATATTCATTTTGATGACCATAACCGTTTTATCTATCTTTTCCTAGCATATGGACCTTGTATATGAGATTTTGATTGCATGAGAAAAGTTATCAGTGTTGATGGAACGTGGTTGAAGGGAAAGTTCAGAGGTACGTTGTTAGTTGCCACTGCACAGGATAGTGAACATCATTATTATCCCATCCATGGGCCATTGTAGACTCAAAGAATGATGCATCTTGGACATGGTTCTTCTCGAACTTGAAGGAAATTATCACTAATTCTGAGGAATTAGTTTTTATTTCTAATAGGAATCAAAGTATAAATAATGCATTGTCTACAGTTTATACATTAGCACATCATGGTTGTTGCATATGGCATGTGTCGGAAAACATCAAGAGTAATTTCAGATGTAGCAGTGTTCTGCCATTGTTCTTTAAAACCGCTGAGGCCTATCGCATTGATGAGTTTTATGTCTTGTTTGATGAGTTGTCTGCAAGATATCCCAGTATTTTCAGATACCTACAAGAGCAAGTTCGTTTTGAAATGTGGTCTCGTGCTCATTTTAAAGGAAATCGATATAATATTATGACTACAAACATGTATGAGTTAGTTAATGTAATGCTCAAAGATGTTCGAGATTACCCTATCATTGCCCTCTTGAATTTCATACAAGCGAAAATGTCAGAGTGGTTTAATAACGGGCGGATCGAAGCTTCTAAAACTAAAACATTATTAACGCCAAGTTTGGAAAAAAACTCTTCGTGAGAGACACAATAAAGCGGGATTTCTAACGGCCACAAGACTTAATACTGTTAAGTTCCAAGTGATAGGTGGAGAGACCACTGCAATTGTCAACATTGGAACGAGGAGTTGCACTTGTCGTGTGTTCGACCTTAAGCAGATACCATGCGAGCATGCAATATCATGTTGTAGAAAAGCAGGAATATTTCTCTATGATTTATGCTCAAAATACTACAGGACAGAAGTTTAGGCTCTTGCGTATGCTGAGACAATCTATCTTGTGCCGGATACTTCGCAATAAGATATTCCGAATGACATAAAGGAAGTTCACCTTCTTCCACCACGAGTTGTACTAAGGCCAAAGAAAATATGCATTCCCAACATAGGTGAGTTCACACGAAGGCAGAACCGATGTGCTAGTTGTGGGCAATATGGACATTATCAGAAGAAATGTAAAAACGCACTGATGTACTCATGAAAAAAAAATTTTGGCGTTGCATTGGGGAAGCTTATATTTATGGGGAAATGATGCACACATTTTTAGACCATGATGTTTTTTTTTTTTTTTTTGGAAAGCTTCAAACGAGTCCTGAAGATTAGAGAAACATTTAATTTATAAAAGAGAAAAAATTGGTAAAAAATGGAAAAACCAAGAACAGACCAATAACTGACCAAACAGACAAATAACAGAACAAGAACCGACCGACCAGACCAATAACTGACCGAACATACCAAGAACCGACCGGCCATACCAAGAACAAACCAATAGCCGACTGAATAGACTAAGAACAGACCAGGAACCGACCGACCAGACCAAGAACAGACCATTAACTAACTGAACAGACTAAGAACAGACCAAGAACTGCCGACCAGACCAAGAACAGACCATTAACTGACCGAACAGACCAAGAACAGATCAAGAACCGACCAACCAAACCAAGAACAGACCAAGAACAAACTCTAATAAAAAATTAAAAACATACATTTTTACATATTTTTTGATTTTTTGGGTATTAATAACCATTATAATTTATAAAAGAGAGAAAAAAAATTGGTAAAAAATGAAAAAACTAAGAACATACCAAGAATAGACCACGAAATGACCACGCTTGACCAAGAATAGACAATGATGTTTTTTTTTTGAAAAACTTCGAACTAGTCCTGAAGATTGGAGAAACATTTAATTTATAAAAGAAAAAAAATTGGTAAAAAACAAAAAAACTAAGAGCAGACCAAGAGCAGACCACGAACTGACCACACTTGACTAAGAATAGACAATGATGTTTTTTTTTCTAGAAAGCCTCGAACCAATCTCGAAGATTGGAGAGACATTTAATTTATAAAAGAGAAAAAAATTGGTAAAAAATGAAAAAATCAAGAACAAACCAAGATGTTTCATGGTCTGTTCTTGGTTTTTTCATTTTTTACCAATTTTTTTCTCTTTTATAAATTAAATGTCTCTCCAATCTTCGAGACTGGTTCGAGACTTTGCAAAAAAACATCATTGTCTATTCTTGGTCAAGTGTGGTCGGTTCATGGTCTGTTCTTGGTTTTTTCATTTTTTACCAATTTTTTTCTCTTTTATAAATTACAATAGTTATTAATACTCAAAAAATCAAAAAATATGTAAAAATGTATGTTTTTAATGTTTTATTAAAGTTTGTTCTTGGTCTATTCTTGGTCTGGTCGGTCGGTTCCTGATCTGTTCTTGGTCTGTTCGGTCGATTAATGGTCTGCTCTAGGTCTGGTCGGTCAGTTCTTGGTCTGTTCTTAGTCTATTTGGTCGCCTATTGGTCTAAAAATTTAGGCAGCATTTCTCCATAATTATAAGCTTCTCTAAAGCCAAAATAACCTGTTGAATATAATAAGTGTAAAAACATTGCAACACCAATAATAAAAACATTGCAACGCCAAAATAACCTCGTTTTGAGTACATTTTACGAGCAAAACAACAATTTGTATACATTTTACAACAAGCAAAACAACATTTTATATACAACTTACGGGCCTTTTAAGCTTGTACTCGATCCAAATTACGGCCGCAAGTTCCAACCGGTACGTTTCTACTTGTTCTTCAGTGAGTTCTTCTAATGAGATTTTGCGGACAAGGTATTCAATAAATTTGTATGTGAAAAGTCTGCAGTCAACTATTCTGAGGTTGTGGACCAACCACTTAGGACGAACGATTGGCCACGCACTATCAAGTTTATCGCCCAGATGGTTAAATAAAGTTGTGTACTTCAAGAACTTTGGCATCATGACAAAGATTGGCTTCACATTTTTTTTGCATCTTTTGATCTCTGTACATCTTAACAGCTGAGTCATACACCTTTATGTTGATTTCAGATAAATCAACATAAAGCGCAACCCAATGTTTATGCACAATGTTAAAAGGCATAGTGAAGCCTTACGCCCCATCCTATTTCTTTCTAATTATGCGCTTTTTTCCACAGACATATTCATCCAGGTCGTTGTCAAATGTATACTCTGCCAATTTTGATTTGTTGGCGATGAATCGCCCTCTCAATTTTTGGCAAAATACATCATCTAGGATGATAATATCGTTAATGAACTCTCCTTCGTTGGCCCGTGACCTTCTCATAGATAGATGACCCTATGCCTCGTCAATTTGTTGTAAGTCATAAAAAATGAATTCAGTATAATGATAATGGTATAAAAAATAAGACTATAAATTTATAAAATATGTTGTGATTACTTACTTCATTGTACAGCCATTTACCTGGCTTCACGATGATCCGGAAGAAGTTCTTCTTCCAATCACCAAAACCGCACTCTATCAGCTCAGAGTCTATACTTGTATCAGCGAACCACTTTTTGAAGGCCTCGACAGCATCTTTATAGGTCCACATCTTCTTCATCACCTTATGCAAGGGATCTGTGTAAGGCGACTCAAAATACTTGCTGGGCCTTTTAAGTCATTTTTCATTCTTGGATTCAGACTCTGGCTCTAACTGAACCTGTGGCTCAAGTTGTTCCTCAGGCTCTGCCTGAACTAGTGGCTCAAGTTGTTCCTCAGGCTCTGACTGAACCTGTGGCTCAAGTTGTTCCTCAGGCTTTAGCTTAACCTGTGGCTCAAGTTGTTCCTCAGGCTGTGGATGTGGCTGTGGTTGTAACTGTTATTTTGCTAGACATGCTATATTGTCCTTTATTTCTTTAACTAATTAGTCTAGTGAGTCTAATCTCATGTTGATGGCTTCAAAATGTCTACCATTGTACTCTACCATCCTCTGATAGAGTATGTTAAGTATGTAATTAATAGACATACCATCCTCGAGATGAGGTTGTTGTTATTGTTGTTGTTGTTGTTGTTGTTGTTGTTGTTGTTGTTGTTGTTGTTGTTGTTGTTGTTGTTGTTGTTGTTGTTGTTGTTGTTGTTGTTGTTGTTGTTGTGGAAGTTGTTGGAGATGAGAATATTGTTTGGGAGGCTTCGGTTGCTAGACATGGACCATTCTTGCACCGGAGTCCAAAAACGATGCAAGCTGGTCAATCTATGCATCTTATTGGTCGGCATAGATACAACCTCATGCACATACTACTCATTTATTCCTTAGTGGGATAAAGAATTGGTACGACCATTCCCTGTATATTAAAAGAATATACATTTAATGATTATTTAGGTGGAAACATATTGTTAAAAAAATAAATATACCTACTTTGTAAAAAAAAAAAAAAAACCTATAAACACATTGTATTCAAACCCTTACCTCGCCACTTTACATGAGGTCGTCTATCTGTCCAACATCGACCAATAAAACCCGGCGTGCCTCCCATTTGAGGATTCTGGGAAGACGTCCATCAACCATCTTTGCAAATGTGGCGCCGATGGTTGGAAAAGTTTTGAATGCCCAAACCTGCGTTAAATAATTTTTTTTAAGACAAGTAAAACAAAAAACTATGTATTATTTACTATAAGGCCATGATTAAAAATTATGCATATAACTGTACGACATACCTGGAAGGCCCAAGGAAACCTGCATATTGAGTTGGTTTCCTTTATGCTCTTATTATGTCCTTTTCGAACCCATTTTTGAAATTTCTTTTTCAGGTTCTTCCTCAAAGACCACAGAGTACATTCAAAAAACACCATGCCCCATGGATAGCTGTTAAAGAAATCTAAATCGTCGACGTACGACAGCTAATCCAGTGGGACGGTATTCTTCTCGTCCCCATATAGTAATACTTGTGCTAAAAAGTAAATGATAGCATCTTTACTTTATCGCTACCTTTTATCTTGTTCTCTGTGAGCAATTTCTTTAAATCAGCAACAAGTACTACTTGAGCCTTAAAATGCTCCAACAATCTTATGTTCTTCGAAGCTTTCAACACCACGTCCAGCTCTGGGATTTTTCCATAGTTCAATCCAGTGATTAAAGCAAATCTCCTCATTCCGAACCGAGTTGGCTTTCCATTAACCATGAACCACAACTCATGTTTCTTTTCTGTTTCTATCTGCCTCAGAAGTAGATAGTGTGTCAACACTCCAAAATAGATCATATTTTTAGACATCGAAATCAAATGCCCCAAGGCAGATCCCTTGAAAATTGGCATTTCGGTTTCAGGGTCTAAATTCTACCTTATTACCTCAAAAGGCCTTCATCTTTGACTTCATAGTGATTTTCACTAGGAAGTACTCCTGCATAGGATCCTTGATCATCTTTAGCTGTCCAATCCCAGGAAGTTCATCTGTGTTGTACTTCAGGAGGTCATTCTGAAAAAAAAAAAAAACACATCGGTCAAAACTGACCAAAACGACACAACTGACCAAAACGACACAACCGACCAGAACCGACCGAACCGACCTAAAACCATAAGAACATACCAGAACCGACCAACTAGAACCTTGAAAAGACAAAACCGACTGAACCATCCGAACCGACCTTGAAACGACCTAGAACTGACCGTGCCCAAACAGACCATACTAGAACCGAGCAAACCAGACCGAACCGACCTAGAACCGACCAGAAACGACAGTGCACGAATTAGAACTGACGGAACGACAAAGAACTGACCAACCGAATAGAACTACCTAGAACCGACCAAGAACGAACCTAACCTAGAACCGACCCAACCCTAGAACCGACTAAGAACTAACCTAGAACTGACCAAGAACTTACCAACCTAGAACTGACTTAAAACTGACCTAGAACCGACTACGAACAGACCACAGAAGAACCAAAACCGACTAACAACCGACTACGAACAGACCACACACTAATGTATGCAATTCTTGTTTTCTTATATTAAGTTTTTGTTCTTGCAAAAATGTATAAAAAAAAAGTAAAAGAAGAATAAAACCTTAATTTTAAATCACAGAATAAAACCTTAATGTTACCTTAGCAGATTCCGTTGCCTCGTCGACAGGGGTTCGGGAAATGGCCGTCTTAGTTGAGGAAGAAGAGCTATTTTGTGATGCCATTTCAGTCATGGAAGTCGCCGGTTTTTGGTCAGTTTTTGGTGAGGGAGGGTGGTCGGGTCAGTTTTTAGTGAGAAGGGTGGTCGGTTTTTGGTGAATGGGGGGGGGGGGGGGGGGGGGGGGGGGGGGGGGGGGGGTCGTCGGCGAGAGAGGGTCGGTTTTGTCGGTGAGAGAGGGTCGGCCGGAAAGAGAGATCGGAGAGGGTTGGCCGACGAGAGAGTCGGCGAGAGAGATCGGAGAGAAAGGATCGGCCGACGAGAGAAAGTCGGCGAGAGAGATCGGAGAGAGAAACCGGTGAGAGGAACTCGGTGGTGAGGGTCAGTCGTGAGGGTGGGTGAGAGATCGGAGAGAAAAACCGGCGAGAGAGTTGGTCGTGAGGGCCGGTCGGTCGTGAGGAGGTCAGTTTGTGAGGGAAAGTTTTTTTGAAATGACCCGTACACATGGACTAAATAGGATCCATTTTTTGATACGTAAAATACACATCAAAATTTTTTTGTTATAAAAAATATAGTCTACATTCTCAATTGTTGTTTTGCTCCGGTCTCTTTTATCAAATTTTCTCAGCAAAGGACTTGGGGTTTTTTAATTCTAATAAAATTCAAAGGTCGATTCTGATAATCGGTTAATCAAACGTGGAAAGCAAAAAGGCTCCATCAGTAAATAAACAAACTCAGATCTCTCTTGGAGAAGCAAAAATGGAAGCGAAAATGGGTGGCAGAGCTGGGACTTTGTCGAACGCTCAAGCGCCTCCACCCTCCATCAATTCCCCCAAGCTCTCCTCTGTCAAGAAGGACCTCGCCCAGATTGCCCAAATGAGCTGATTCTGCCACTCCACCATGATCGAGATCGAAGTCAATCATTGAAAACGCTTTGATATTGGTAGGAAGAATTAGTAAAGAGTTTTCAACAACTAGAGAATTCTTGAATCTTCTTTCTTTTTTTATTTCCTCGTCAAATTAATTTCGAGTTCTTTCCGTTAATCCTTTTTACATTAGCACAAGGACCTTTTTTAAAATATTTATTTTCCGTTAATCCTCGCCCAGGGGATGTTTTTAAAATTAATCTTTTTTTTTTAGGAGGGATTACAATTTTATGGTTGCTATATTTTCTGTTAGCAATATTTATTGCTTGTTTAATAACATATTTATAATTTCTAAAATTGCCTATTTTGCATGATTTGTTGATACAGCATTATTTACAATCAAACAAAAACTAAATATAAAGGGCTCAAATAAAAAGAACTGACGCTGTCAATAATTGTATTAGGACAAATGAAACACTAGAATATATTTACATATATATATAAGATAAAGAAAATCAACAACAAGAATAATGCTCTTTCTAACTAGCTCGCTAGGAAATTCAAATCGTCACAATGCACAACACTTGCTTTTGTTCAGCCACTTGACAATGCAATCTCCATGATAAAGATGCGAACAATGAACATATATGGCAACCTAGTCGCTTCCGAACAAATCAAGACATCCTCCACACAAACCGAACAAGTAATTGGAACCTCAACCTTACCCCTTCTCCAAACTCTCAATCGACTCTTTACTCGCCGCCTCAAAAGTACTATCATCGTTGTCGTCGCCGCAGTTGTCGTCATTATCATAATTAGCATTCCAATTCAGAATAATATTGTATCAATATTCTCAGAAAGTAGAGGTAATTCAATACACCAGCGTCAAAGTGTATATACATGAGCTAAACCCTATGATTTTCACTTGCAGCTTGTCTGGACATATAAAAACCTTAGAATTATTATAATCATGACTAAATGGATTGTCATCGTGCGTATATAATGATTATATAAATGAGTCATAATGTATTCATATAATTTTTTCCTAAATTGCCACGTCATCAAATTAATAAAACACTATCAATCAGCTCAGAGTCTATACTTGTATCAGCGAACCACTTTTTGAAGGTCTCGACAGCATCTTTATAGGTCCGCATCTTCTTCATCACCTTACGCAGGGGATCTGTGTAAGGCGACTCAAAATACTTGCTGGGCCTTTTAAGTCATTTTTCATTCTTGGATTCAGACTCTGGCTCTAACTGAACCTGTGGCTCAAGTTGTTCCTCAGGCTCTGACTGAACCTGTGGCTTAAGTTGTTCCTCAGGCTTTGGCTTAACCTGTGGCTCAAGTTGTTCCTCAGGCTGTGGCTGTAACTGTTATTTTGCTAGACATGCTATATTGTCCTTTATTTCTCTAACTGATTGGTCTTGTGAGTCTAACCTCATGTTGATGGCTTTAAAATGTCTACCATTGTACTCTACCATCCTCTGATAGAGTATGTCAAGTATGTAATTAATAGACATACCATCCTGGGGACGAGGTTGTTGTTATTGTTGTTGTTGTTGTTGTTGTTGTTGTTAGGGAAGTTGCTGTTGTTGTTAGGGAAGTTGTTGGAGATGAGAATATTGTTTGGGAGGCTTCAGTTGCTGGACATGGACCATTCTTGCACCGGAGGCAATATTTATTGCTTGTTTAATAACATATTTATAATTTCTAAAATTGCCTATTTTGCATGATTTGTTGATACAGCATTATTTACAATCAAACAAAAACTAAATATAAAGGGCTCAAATAAAAAGAACTGACGCTGTCAATAATTGTATTAGGACAAATGAAACACTAGAATATATTTACATATATATATAAGATAAAGAAAATCAACAACAAGAATAATGCTCTTTCTAACTAGCTCGCTAGGAAATTCAAATCGTCACAATGCACAACACTTGCTTTTGTTCAGCCACTTGACAATGCAATCTCCATGATAAAGATGCGAACAATGAACATATATGGCAACCTAGTCGCTTCCGAACAAATCAAGACATCCTCCACACAAACCGAACAAGTAATTGGAACCTCAACCTTACCCCTTCTCCAAACTCTCAATCGACTCTTTACTCGCCGCCTCAAAAGTACTAACACCATTGTCGTCGCCGCCGTTGTCGTCATTATCATCATTAGCATTCCAATTCAGAATAATATTGTTATCAATATTCTCAGAAAGTAGAGGTAATTCAATACACCAGCGTCAAAGTGTATATACATGAGCTAAACCCTATGATTTTCACTTGCAGCTTGTCTGGACATATAAAAACCTTAGAATTATTATAATCATGACTAAATGGATTGTCATCGTGTGTATAAAATGATTATATAAATGAGTCACAACGTATTCATATAATTTTTTCCTAAATTGCCACGTCATCAAATTAATAAAACACGCTATCCTAAATTTCTTATGCCAGAAGTATTGAATTTTTTTAAATGGACTACTAACTTCGCTTTAATACACCGAATCGCTATTTGCATAGTCCAATCTGGTTTAGACTGCCAACAAACAGTTCTAACGTGGAACTGAATCGACAGTCTAAAAATCATCGAACTGTTCAAATACAATCATTTTCGGTCTACCCTACACAACCCTTATTCTAGACAACATCACCAGCATCAATTAAGGCATATCTAGCCAATAGATATATAAAAAAACAGAATTACCCTGCCTAGGGACTAAAAAGCATAACAAAATTGGCAATTCACAAGAAGAAACCACATGATCATGGTCTGTTGGATCCTTAATCCAACGTTGGGCTTATTGTATCAGAAAAAAGAGTCTTCTTTAATCAGCTTATCCACAATAGTTTTGCACAGTTTCTGATCATCAAAACCATTTATTTGAAGAGCAAACCGAAGTCCTCATGCATATAGGAGGGAAATCTCTGTTGACGTTATGAACTCTCATATATATGATCACACCGAAATTCCTCTTAACACGTGACGTATGGTTATAAATATATATATATATATATTTTTTTAAAAGAGCTAAGAAGAATTGATGTACGAGATTTACACCCTACTATGTAAAAAAACAAAAAAGTAAGAAAGATCACGCTTATATCACGTATCAAGTTCAATCTCAAACCGTTATATACCATATGAGTTATGATACGCAGATTCCAAAGGTATCGAGAGAAATTGTGCAGAGCATATGTAGCAATAACAGAATTTCTCATTCACTAGATATCCCCTATTAGGCGTTTCATCGAAAATCTGTTGGGGCATATTCAAAGTACGTATTTATATGGAACGGTTTCAATTATGATATCAGATGCAAAACCCATTTTTATTTGTGAGCATGCATTTGATTTCCTTCAAGAACCGCTGACATAAGCCCACTCGCTTTGTTAGCAAATTGAAGAGTGTGAATATCCACACTAAGAACTTTTATGTCTCGTATGGTAATAGAATAACTTCTAATGATTCGTTCCAAGTGGAAGTATCAAGGACTATTTATGACCCCTTTAAAAAGTATACTCAAATCATAATTCTTAATTCTAACATTTAAAACTCAATTTTTTTACGAGAAAAAAATTGAGTTTTAAATGTCAGAATTAAGAATCATGATTTGAGTAAAAAAATATCATAAAAGAATTAATGATTTAAATTTAATTATATAAAACAAACATGTCTTTAGTCTTTCAGCTAACATTCGTATGGGCAAAAGAAACTGTTTCCAACAATCTTATGTTCTTCGAAGCTTTCAACACCACGTCCGGCTCTAGGATTTCCCCGTAATTCAATCCAGTGATTAAAGCAAATCCCCTCATTCCGAACTGAGTTGGCTTTCCATTAACCATGAACCACAACTCATGTTTCTTTTCTGTTTCTATTTGCCTCAGAAGCAGATAGTGTGTCAACGCTGCAAAATAGATCATATTTTCAGACATCGAAATCAAATGCCCCAAGGTAGATCCCTTAAAAATTGGCATTTCCATTTCAGGGTCTAAATTCTGCCTTATTACCTCCAGGGCCTTTATCTTTGACTTCATAGTGATTTTCACTGGGAAGTACTCCTGCATAGGATCCATGATCATCTTTAGCTGTCCAATCCCAGGAAGTTCATATGTGTTGTACTTCGGGAGGTCATTTTGAAAAAAAAATACATCGGTCAGAACCGACCAAAACGACACAACTGACCAGAACCGACCGAACCGACCTAAAACCATAAGAACATACCAGAACTGACCAACTAGAACCTTGAAAAGACAAAACCGACTGAACCACCCGAACCGACCTTGAAACGACCTAGAACTGACCGTGCCCAAACAGACCATACTAGAACCGAGCAAACCAGACCGAACCGACCTAGAACCGACCAGAAATGACAATGCACGAATTAGAACTGACAGAACGACAAATAACTGACCACCCGAATAGAACTACCTAGAACCGACCAAGAACGAACCCAACCTAGAACCGACCTAAACCGACCTAGAACCGACCTAACCCTAGAACCGACTAAGAACCGACCTAGAACCGACCAAGAACTGACCAACCTAGAACCGACTTAAAACTGACCTAGAACCGACTACGAACAGACCACAGAAGAACCAAAACCGACTAAGAACCGACTACGAACAGACCACACACTAATGTATGCAATTCTTGTTTTCTTATATTAAGTTTTTATTCTTGCAAAAATGTATAAAAAAAAGTAAAAAAAAGAATAAAACCTTAATTTTAAATCACAGAATAAAACCTTAATGTTACCTTAGCAGATTCCGTTGCCTCGTCGACAGGGGTTCGGGAAATGGCCGTCTTGGTTGAGGAAGAAGAGCTATTTTGTGATGCCATTTCAGTCGTGGAAGTCGCCGGTTTTTGGTCAGTTTTTGGTGAGGGAGGGTGGTCGGGTTAGTTTTTAGTGAGAAGGGTGGTCGGTTTTTGGTGAATGAGGGGGGGGGGGGGGGGGGGGGTGGTGGGCTATAAGACCATGAAAAATTATGCATATAACTGTATGACATACCTGGAAGGCCCAAGGAAACCCGCATATTGAGTAGGTTTCCTTGATGCTCTTATTACGTCCTTTCCGAACCCATTTCTGAAATTTCTTTTTTAGTTTCTTCCTCAAAGACCGCATAGTGCATTCAAAAGACACCATGCCCCATGGATAGCTGTTAAAGAAATCTAAATCGTCAACGTACGACAACTAATCCAGTGGGACGGTATTCTTCTCGTCCCCATATAGTAATACTTGTGCTAAAAAGTAAATGATAGCATCTTTGCTTTATCGCTACCTTTTATCTTGTTCTCTGTGAGCAATTTCTTTAAATCAGCAACAAGTACTACTTGAGCCTTAAAATGTTCCAACAATCTTATGTTCTTCGAAGCTTTCAACACCACGTCCGGCTCTAGGATTTCCCCGTAATTCAATCCAGTGATTAAAGCAAATCCCCTCATTCCGAACTGAGTTGGCTTTCCATTAACCATGAACCACAACTCATGTTTCTTTTCTGTTTCTATTTGCCTCAGAAGCAGATAGTGTGTCAACGCTGCAAAATAGATCATATTTTCAGACATCGAAATCAAATGCCCCAAGGTAGATCCCTTAAAAATTGGCATTTCCATTTCAGGGTCTAAATTCTGCCTTATTACCTCCAGGGCCTTTATCTTTGACTTCATAGTGATTTTCACTGGGAAGTACTCCTGCATAGGATCCATGATCATCTTTAGCTGTCCAATCCCAGGAAGTTCATATGTGTTGTACTTCGGGAGGTCATTTTGAAAAAAAAATACATCGGTCAGAACCGACCAAAACGACACAACTGACCAGAACCGACCGAACCGACCTAAAACCATAAGAACATACCAGAACTGACCAACTAGAACCTTGAAAAGACAAAACCGACTGAACCACCCGAACCGACCTTGAAACGACCTAGAACTGACCGTGCCCAAACAGACCATACTAGAACCGAGCAAACCAGACCGAACCGACCTAGAACCGACCAGAAATGACAATGCACGAATTAGAACTGACAGAACGACAAATAACTGACCACCCGAATAGAACTACCTAGAACCGACCAAGAACGAACCCAACCTAGAACCGACCTAAACCGACCTAGAACCGACCTAACCCTAGAACCGACTAAGAACCGACCTAGAACCGACCAAGAACTGACCAACCTAGAACCGACTTAAAACTGACCTAGAACCGACTACGAACAGACCACAGAAGAACCAAAACCGACTAAGAACCGACTACGAACAGACCACACACTAATGTATGCAATTCTTGTTTTCTTATATTAAGTTTTTATTCTTGCAAAAATGTATAAAAAAAAGTAAAAAAAAGAATAAAACCTTAATTTTAAATCACAGAATAAAACCTTAATGTTACCTTAGCAGATTCCGTTGCCTCGTCGACAGGGGTTCGGGAAATGGCCGTCTTGGTTGAGGAAGAAGAGCTATTTTGTGATGCCATTTCAGTCGTGGAAGTCGCCGGTTTTTGGTCAGTTTTTGGTGAGGGAGGGTGGTCGGGTTAGTTTTTAGTGAGAAGGGTGGTCGGTTTTTGGTGAATGAGGGGGGGGGGGGGGGGGGGGGTGGTGGG
>NW_010363302.1:62791-70815 GCF_000414095.1 Morus notabilis
GGGGGGTCGGCCGACGAGAGAGTCGGCGAGAGAGATCGGAGAGAAAGGATCGGCCGACGAGAGAAAGTCGGCGAGAGAGATCGGAGAGAGAAACCGGTGAGAGGAACTCGGTGGTGAGGGTCAGTCGTGAGGGTGGGTGAGAGATCGGAGAGAAAAACCGGCGAGAGAGTTGGTCGTGAGGGCCGGTCGGTCGTGAGGAGGTCAGTTTGTGAGGGAAAGTTTTTTTGAAATGACCCGTACACTTGGACTAAATAGGATCCATTTTTTGATACGTAAAATACACATCAAAATTTTTTTGTTATAAAAAAAAATAGTGTACATTCTCAATTGTTGTTTTGCTCCGGTCTCTTTTATCAAATTTTCTCAGCAAAGGACTTGGGGTTTTTTAATTCCAATAAAATTCAAAGGTCGATTCTGATAATCGGTTAATCAAACGTGGAAAGCAAAAAGGCTCCATCAGTAAATAAACAAACTCAGATCTCTCTTGGAGAAGCAAAAATGGAAGCGAAAATAGGTGGCAGAGCTGGGACTTTGTCGAACGCTCAAGCGCCTCCACCCTCCATCAATTCCCCCAAGCTCTCCTCTGTCAAGAAAGACCACGCCCAGATCGCCCAAATGAGCTGATTCTGCCACTCCACCGTGATCGAGATCGAAGCCAATCATTGAAAACGCTTTGATATTGGTTGGAAGAATTAGTAAAGAGTTTTCAACAACTAGAGAATTCTTGAATCTTCTTTCTTTTTTTATTTCCTCGTCAAATTAATTTCGAGTTCTTTCCGTTAATCCTTTTTACATTAGCACAAGGACCTTTTTTAAAATATTTATTTTCCGTTAATCCTCGCCCAGGGGATGTTTTTAAAATTAATCTTTTTTTTTTAGGAGGGATTACAATTTTATGGTTGCTATATTTTCTGTTAGCAATATTTATTGCTTGTTTAATAACATATTTATAATTTCTAAAATTGCCTATTTTGCATGATTTGTTGATACAGCCTTATTTACAATCAAACAAAAACTAAATATAAAGGGCTCAAATAAAAAGAACTGACGCTGTCAATAATTGTATTAGGACAAATGAAACACTAGAATATATTTACATATATATATAAGATAAAGAAAATCAACAACAAGAATAATGCTCTTTCTAACTAGCTCGCTAGGAAATTCAAATCGTCACAATGCACAACACTTGCTTTTGTTCAGCCACTTGACAATGCAATCTCCATGATAAAGATGCGAACAATGAACATATATGGCAACCTAGTCGCTTCCGAACAAATCAAGACATCCTCCACACAAACCGAACAAGTAATTGGAACCTCAACCTTACCCCTTCTCCAAACTCTCAATCGACTCTTTACTCGCCGCCTCAAAAGTACTAACACCATTGTCGTCGCCGCCGTTGTCGTCATTATCATCATTAGCATTCCAATTCAGAATAATATTGTTATCAATATTCTCAGAAAGTAGAGGTAATTCAATACACCAGCGTCAAAGTGTATATACATGAGCTAAACCCTATGATTTTCACTTGCAGCTTGTCTGGACATATAAAAACCTTAGAGTTATTATAATCATGACTAAATGGATTGTCATCGTGCGTATATAATGATTATATAAATGAGTCATAATGTATTCATATAATTTTTTCCTAAATTGCCACGTCATCAAATTAATAAAACACTATCAATCAGCTCAGAGTCTATACTTGTATCAGCGAACCACTTTTTGAAGGTCTCGACAGCATCTTTATAGGTCCGCATCTTCTTCATCACCTTACGCAGGGGATCTGTGTAAGGCGACTCAAAATACTTGCTGGGCCTTTTAAGTCATTTTTCATTCTTGGATTCAGACTCTGGCTCTAACTGAACCTGTGGCTCAAGTTGTTCCTCAGGCTCTGACTGAACCTGTGGCTTAAGTTGTTCCTCAGGCTTTGGCTTAACCTGTGGCTCAAGTTGTTCCTCAGGCTGTGGCTGTAACTGTTATTTTGCTAGACATGCTATATTGTCCTTTATTTCTCTAACTGATTGGTCTTGTGAGTCTAACCTCATGTTGATGGCTTTAAAATGTCTACCATTGTACTCTACCATCCTCTGATAGAGTATGTCAAGTATGTAATTAATAGACATACCATCCTGGGGACGAGGTTGTTGTTATTGTTGTTGTTGTTGTTGTTGTTGTTGTTAGGGAAGTTGCTGTTGTTGTTAGGGAAGTTGTTGGAGATGAGAATATTGTTTGGGAGGCTTCAGTTGCTGGACATGGACCATTCTTGCACCGGAGTCCAAAAACGATGCAAGCTGGTCAATCTATGCATCTTCTTGGTCGGCATAAATATAACCTCATGCACATACTACTCATTTATTCCTTAGTGGGATAAAGAATTGGTACGACCATTCCCTGTATATTAAAAGAATATACATTTAATGATTATTTAGGTGGAAACATATTGTTAAAAAAATAAATATGCCTACTTTGTAAAAAAAAAATACCTATAAACACATTGTATTCAAACCCTTACCTTACCACTTTGCATGAGGTCATCTATCTGTCCAACCTCGACCAATAAAACCCGGCGTGCCTCCCATTTGAAGATTCTGGGAAGACATGCATCAACCATCTTTGCAAACGTGGCGCCGATGGTTGGAAAAGTTTCGAATGCCCAAACTTGCGTTAAATAATTTTTTTTAAGACAAGGAAAACAAAAAACTATGTATTATTTACTATAAGGCCATGATTAAAAATTATGCATATAACTGTACGACATACCTAGAAGGCCCAAGGAAACCCGCATATTGAGTAGGTTTCCTTGATGCTCTTATTACGTCCTTTCCGAACCCATTTCTGAAATTTCTTTTTTAGTTTCTTCCTCAAAGACCGCATAGTGCATTCAAAAGACACCATGCCCCATGGATAGCTGTTAAAGAAATCTAAATCGTCAACGTACGACAACTAATCCAGTGGGACGGTATTCTTCTCGTCCCCATATAGTAATACTTGTGCTAAAAAGTAAATGATAGTCCATGATAAAGATGCGAACAATGAACATATATGGCAACCTAGTCGCTTCCGAACAAATCAAGACATCCTCCACACAAACCGAACAAGTAATTGGAACCTCAACCTTACCCCTTCTCCAAACTCTCAATCGACTCTTTACTCGCCGCCTCAAAAGTACTAACACCATTGTCGTCGCCGCCGTTGTCGTCATTATCATCATTAGCATTCCAATTCAGAATAATATTGTTATCAATATTCTCAGAAAGTAGAGGTAATTCAATACACCAGCGTCAAAGTGTATATACATGAGCTAAACCCTATGATTTTCACTTGCAGCTTGTCTGGACATATAAAAACCTTAGAGTTATTATAATCATGACTAAATGGATTGTCATCGTGCGTATATAATGATTATATAAATGAGTCATAATGTATTCATATAATTTTTTCCTAAATTGCCACGTCATCAAATTAATAAAACACGCTATCCTAAATTTCTTATGCCAGAAGTATTGAATTTTTTTAAATGGACTACTAACTTCGCTTTAATACACTTCATCACCTTACGCAGGGGATCTGTGTAAGGCGACTCAAAATACTTGCTGGGCCTTTTAAGTCATTTTTCATTCTTGGATTCAGACTCTGGCTCTAACTGAACCTGTGGCTCAAGTTGTTCCTCAGGCTCTGACTGAACCTGTGGCTTAAGTTGTTCCTCAGGCTTTGGCTTAACCTGTGGCTCAAGTTGTTCCTCAGGCTGTGGCTGTAACTGTTATTTTGCTAGACATGCTATATTGTCCTTTATTTCTCTAACTGATTGGTCTTGTGAGTCTAACCTCATGTTGATGGCTTTAAAATGTCTACCATTGTACTCTACCATCCTCTGATAGAGTATGTCAAGTATGTAATTAATAGACATACCATCCTGGGGACGAGGTTGTTGTTATTGTTGTTGTTGTTGTTGTTGTTGTTGTTAGGGAAGTTGCTGTTGTTGTTAGGGAAGTTGTTGGAGATGAGAATATTGTTTGGGAGGCTTCAGTTGCTGGACATGGACCATTCTTGCACCGGAGTCCAAAAACGATGCAAGCTGGTCAATCTATGCATCTTCTTGGTCGGCATAAATATAACCTCATGCACATACTACTCATTTATTCCTTAGTGGGATAAAGAATTGGTACGACCATTCCCTGTATATTAAAAGAATATACATTTAATGATTATTTAGGTGGAAACATATTGTTAAAAAAATAAATATGCCTACTTTGTAAAAAAAAAATACCTATAAACACATTGTATTCAAACCCTTACCTTACCACTTTGCATGAGGTCATCTATCTGTCCAACCTCGACCAATAAAACCCGGCGTGCCTCCCATTTGAAGATTCTGGGAAGACATGCATCAACCATCTTTGCAAACGTGGCGCCGATGGTTGGAAAAGTTTCGAATGCCCAAACTTGCGTTAAATAATTTTTTTTAAGACAAGGAAAACAAAAAACTATGTATTATTTACTATAAGGCCATGATTAAAAATTATGCATATAACTGTACGACATACCTAGAAGGCCCAAGGAAACCCGCATATTGAGTAGGTTTCCTTGATGCTCTTATTACGTCCTTTCCGAACCCATTTCTGAAATTTCTTTTTTAGTTTCTTCCTCAAAGACCGCATAGTGCATTCAAAAGACACCATGCCCCATGGATAGCTGTTAAAGAAATCTAAATCGTCAACGTACGACAACTAATCCAGTGGGACGGTATTCTTCTCGTCCCCATATAGTAATACTTGTGCTAAAAAGTAAATGATAGCATCTTTGCTTTATCGCTACCTTTTATCTTGTTCTCTGTGAGCAATTTCTTTAAATCAGCAACAAGTACTACTTGAGCCTTAAAATGTTCCAACAATCTTATGTTCTTCGAAGCTTTCAACACCACGTCCGGCTCTAGGATTTCCCCGTAATTCAATCCAGTGATTAAAGCAAATCCCCTCATTCCGAACTGAGTTGGCTTTCCATTAACCATGAACCACAACTCATGTTTCTTTTCTGTTTCTATTTGCCTCAGAAGCAGATAGTGTGTCAACGCTGCAAAATAGATCATATTCATTCCAATTTAGAATAATATTGTTATCAATATTCTCAGAAAGTAGAGGTAATTCAATACACCAGCGTCAAAGTGTATATACATGAGCTAAACCCTATGATTTTCACTTGCAGCTTGTCTGGACATATAAAAACCTTAGAGTTATTATAATCATGACTAAATGGATTGTCATCGTGCGTATATAATGATTATATAAATGAGTCATAATGTATTCATATAATTTTTTCCTAAATTGCCACGTCATCAAATTAATAAAACACTATCAATCAGCTCAGAGTCTATACTTGTATCAGCGAACCACTTTTTGAAGGTCTCGACAGCATCTTTATAGGTCCGCATCTTCTTCATCACCTTACGCAGGGGATCTGTGTAAGGCGACTCAAAATACTTGCTGGGCCTTTTAAGTCATTTTTCATTCTTGGATTCAGACTCTGGCTCTAACTGAACCTGTGGCTCAAGTTGTTCCTCAGGCTCTGACTGAACCTGTGGCTTAAGTTGTTCCTCAGGCTTTGGCTTAACCTGTGGCTCAAGTTGTTCCTCAGGCTGTGGCTGTAACTGTTATTTTGCTAGACATGCTATATTGTCCTCCTTTATTTCAACTGATTGGTCTTGTGAGTCTAACCTCATGTTGATGGCTTTAAAATGTCTACCATTGTACTCTACCATCCTCTGATAGAGTATGTCAAGTATGTAATTAATAGACATACCATCCTGGGGACGAGGTTGTTGTTATTGTTGTTGTTGTTGTTGTTGTTGTTGTTAGGGAAGTTGCTGTTGTTGTTAGGGAAGTTGTTGGAGATGAGAATATTGTTTGGGAGGCTTCAGTTGCTGGACATGGACCATTCTTGCACCGGAGTCCAAAAACGATGCAAGCTGGTCAATCTATGCATCTTCTTGGTCGGCATAAATATAACCTCATGCACATACTACTCATTTATTCCTTAGTGGGATAAAGAATTGGTACGACCATTCCCTGTATATTAAAAGAATATACATTTAATGATTATTTAGGTGGAAACATATTGTTAAAAAAATAAATATGCCTACTTTGTAAAAAAAAAATACCTATAAACACATTGTATTCAAACCCTTACCTTACCACTTTGCATGAGGTCATCTATCTGTCCAACCTCGACCAATAAAACCCGGCGTGCCTCCCATTTGAAGATTCTGGGAAGACATGCATCAACCATCTTTGCAAACGTGGCGCCGATGGTTGGAAAAGTTTCGAATGCCCAAACTTGCGTTAAATAATTTTTTTTAAGACAAGGAAAACAAAAAACTATGTATTATTTACTATAAGGCCATGATTAAAAATTATGCATATAACTGTACGACATACCTAGAAGGCCCAAGGAAACCCGCATATTGAGTAGGTTTCCTTGATGCTCTTATTACGTCCTTTCCGAACCCATTTCTGAAATTTCTTTTTTAGTTTCTTCCTCAAAGACCGCATAGTGCATTCAAAAGACACCATGCCCCATGGATAGCTGTTAAAGAAATCTAAATCGTCAACGTACGACAACTAATCCAGTGGGACGGTATTCTTCTCGTCCCCATATAGTAATACTTGTGCTAAAAAGTAAATGATAGCATCTTTGCTTTATCGCTACCTTTTATCTTGTTCTCTGTGAGCAATTTCTTTAAATCAGCAACAAGTACTACTTGAGCCTTAAAATGTTCCAACAATCTTATGTTCTTCGAAGCTTTCAACACCACGTCCGGCTCTAGGATTTCCCCGTAATTCAATCCAGTGATTAAAGCAAATCCCCTCATTCCGAACTGAGTTGGCTTTCCATTAACCATGAACCACAACTCATGTTTCTTTTCTGTTTCTATTTGCCTCAGAAGCAGATAGTGTGTCAACGCTGCAAAATAGATCATATTTTCAGACATCGAAATCAAATGCCCCAAGGTAGATCCCTTAAAAATTGGCATTTCCATTTCAGGGTCTAAATTCTGCCTTATTACCTCCAGGGCCTTTATCTTTGACTTCATAGTGATTTTCACTGGGAAGTACTCCTGCATAGGATCCATGATCATCTTTAGCTGTCCAATCCCAGGAAGTTCATATGTGTTGTACTTCGGGAGGTCATTTTGAAAAAAAAATACATCGGTCAGAACCGACCAAAACGACACAACTGACCAGAACCGACCGAACCGACCTAAAACCATAAGAACATACCAGAACTGACCAACTAGAACCTTGAAAAGACAAAACCGACTGAACCACCCGAACCGACCTTGAAACGACCTAGAACTGACCGTGCCCAAACAGACCATACTAGAACCGAGCAAACCAGACCGAACCGACCTAGAACCGACCAGAAATGACAATGCACGAATTAGAACTGACAGAACGACAAATAACTGACCACCCGAATAGAACTACCTAGAACCGACCAAGAACGAACCCAACCTAGAACCGACCTAAACCGACCTAGAACCGACCTAACCCTAGAACCGACTAAGAACCGACCTAGAACCGACCAAGAACTGACCAACCTAGAACCGACTTAAAACTGACCTAGAACCGACTACGAACAGACCACAGAAGAACCAAAACCGACTAAGAACCGACTACGAACAGACCACACACTAATGTATGCAATTCTTGTTTTCTTATATTAAGTTTTTATTCTTGCAAAAATGTATAAAAAAAAGTAAAAAAAAGAATAAAACCTTAATTTTAAATCACAGAATAAAACCTTAATGTTACCTTAGCAGATTCCGTTGCCTCGTCGACAGGGGTTCGGGAAATGGCCGTCTTGGTTGAGGAAGAAGAGCTATTTTGTGATGCCATTTCAGTCGTGGAAGTCGCCGGTTTTTGGTCAGTTTTTGGTGAGGGAGGGTGGTCGGGTTAGTTTTTAGTGAGAAGGGTGGTCGGTTTTTGGTGAATGAGGGGGGGGGGGGGGGGGGGGGTGGTGGG
>NW_010363302.1:71712-80073 GCF_000414095.1 Morus notabilis
GGGGGGTCGGCCGACGAGAGAGTCGGCGAGAGAGATCGGAGAGAAAGGATCGGCCGACGAGAGAAAGTCGGCGAGAGAGATCGGAGAGAGAAACCGGTGAGAGGAACTCGGTGGTGAGGGTCAGTCGTGAGGGTGGGTGAGAGATCGGAGAGAAAAACCGGCGAGAGAGTTGGTCGTGAGGGCCGGTCGGTCGTGAGGAGGTCAGTTTGTGAGGGAAAGTTTTTTTGAAATGACCCGTACACTTGGACTAAATAGGATCCATTTTTTGATACGTAAAATACACATCAAAATTTTTTTGTTATAAAAAAAAATAGTGTACATTCTCAATTGTTGTTTTGCTCCGGTCTCTTTTATCAAATTTTCTCAGCAAAGGACTTGGGGTTTTTTAATTCCAATAAAATTCAAAGGTCGATTCTGATAATCGGTTAATCAAACGTGGAAAGCAAAAAGGCTCCATCAGTAAATAAACAAACTCAGATCTCTCTTGGAGAAGCAAAAATGGAAGCGAAAATAGGTGGCAGAGCTGGGACTTTGTCGAACGCTCAAGCGCCTCCACCCTCCATCAATTCCCCCAAGCTCTCCTCTGTCAAGAAAGACCACGCCCAGATCGCCCAAATGAGCTGATTCTGCCACTCCACCGTGATCGAGATCGAAGCCAATCATTGAAAACGCTTTGATATTGGTTGGAAGAATTAGTAAAGAGTTTTCAACAACTAGAGAATTCTTGAATCTTCTTTCTTTTTTTATTTCCTCGTCAAATTAATTTCGAGTTCTTTCCGTTAATCCTTTTTACATTAGCACAAGGACCTTTTTTAAAATATTTATTTTCCGTTAATCCTCGCCCAGGGGATGTTTTTAAAATTAATCTTTTTTTTTTAGGAGGGATTACAATTTTATGGTTGCTATATTTTCTGTTAGCAATATTTATTGCTTGTTTAATAACATATTTATAATTTCTAAAATTGCCTATTTTGCATGATTTGTTGATACAGCATTATTTACAATCAAACAAAAACTAAATATAAAGGGCTCAAATAAAAAGAACTGACGCTGTCAATAATTGTATTAGGACAAATGAAACACTAGAATATATTTACATATATATATAAGATAAAGAAAATCAACAACAAGAATAATGCTCTTTCTAACTAGCTCGCTAGGAAATTCAAATCGTCACAATGCACAACACTTGCTTTTGTTCAGCCACTTGACAATGCAATCTCCATGATAAAGATGCGAACAATGAACATATATGGCAACCTAGTCGCTTCCGAACAAATCAAGACATCCTCCACACAAACCGAACAAGTAATTGGAACCTCAACCTTACCCCTTCTCCAAACTCTCAATCGACTCTTTACTCGCCGCCTCAAAAGTACTAACACCATTGTCGTCGCCGCCGTTGTCGTCATTATCATCATTAGCATTCCAATTCAGAATAATATTGTTATCAATATTCTCAGAAAGTAGAGGTAATTCAATACACCAGCGTCAAAGTGTATATACATGAGCTAAACCCTATGATTTTCACTTGCAGCTTGTCTGGACATATAAAAACCTTAGAGTTATTATAATCATGACTAAATGGATTGTCATCGTGCGTATATAATGATTATATAAATGAGTCATAATGTATTCATATAATTTTTTCCTAAATTGCCACGTCATCAAATTAATAAAACACTATCAATCAGCTCAGAGTCTATACTTGTATCAGCGAACCACTTTTTGAAGGTCTCGACAGCATCTTTATAGGTCCGCATCTTCTTCATCACCTTACGCAGGGGATCTGTGTAAGGCGACTCAAAATACTTGCTGGGCCTTTTAAGTCATTTTTCATTCTTGGATTCAGACTCTGGCTCTAACTGAACCTGTGGCTCAAGTTGTTCCTCAGGCTCTGACTGAACCTGTGGCTTAAGTTGTTCCTCAGGCTTTGGCTTAACCTGTGGCTCAAGTTGTTCCTCAGGCTGTGGCTGTAACTGTTATTTTGCTAGACATGCTATATTGTCCTTTATTTCTCTAACTGATTGGTCTTGTGAGTCTAACCTCATGTTGATGGCTTTAAAATGTCTACCATTGTACTCTACCATCCTCTGATAGAGTATGTCAAGTATGTAATTAATAGACATACCATCCTGGGGACGAGGTTGTTGTTATTGTTGTTGTTGTTGTTGTTGTTGTTGTTAGGGAAGTTGCTGTTGTTGTTAGGGAAGTTGTTGGAGATGAGAATATTGTTTGGGAGGCTTCAGTTGCTGGACATGGACCATTCTTGCACCGGAGTCCAAAAACGATGCAAGCTGGTCAATCTATGCATCTTCTTGGTCGGCATAAATATAACCTCATGCACATACTACTCATTTATTCCTTAGTGGGATAAAGAATTGGTACGACCATTCCCTGTATATTAAAAAGATATTCATTTAATGATTATTTAGGTGGAAACATATTGTTAAAAAAATAAATATGCCTACTTTGTAAAAAAAAAATACCTATAAACACATTGTATTCAAACCCTTACCTTACCACTTTGCATGAGGTCATCTATCTGTCCAACCTCGACCAATAAAACCCGGCGTGCCTCCCATTTGAAGATTCTGGGAAGACATGCATCAACCATCTTTGCAAACGTGGCGCCGATGGTTGGAAAAGTTTCGAATGCCCAAACTTGCGTTAAATAATTTTTTTTAAGACAAGGAAAACAAAAAACTATGTATTATTTACTATAAGGCCATGATTAAAAATTATGCATATAACTGTACGACATACCTAGAAGGCCCAAGGAAACCCGCATATTGAGTAGGTTTCCTTGATGCTCTTATTACGTCCTTTCCGAACCCATTTCTGAAATTTCTTTTTTAGTTTCTTCCTCAAAGACCGCATAGTGCATTCAAAAGACACCATGCCCCATGGATAGCTGTTAAAGAAATCTAAATCGTCAACGTACGACAACTAATCCAGTGGGACGGTATTCTTCTCGTCCCCATATAGTAATACTTGTGCTAAAAAGTAAATGATAGCATCTTTGCTTTATCGCTACCTTTTATCTTGTTCTCTGTGAGCAATTTCTTTAAATCAGCAACAAGTACTACTTGAGCCTTAAAATGTTCCAACAATCTTATGTTCTTCGAAGCTTTCAACACCACGTCCGGCTCTAGGATTTCCCCGTAATTCAATCCAGTGATTAAAGCAAATCCCCTCATTCCGAACTGAGTTGGCTTTCCATTAACCATGAACCACAACTCATGTTTCTTTTCTGTTTCTATTTGCCTCAGAAGCAGATAGTGTGTCAACGCTGCAAAATAGATCATATTTTCAGACATCGAAATCAAATGCCCCAAGGTAGATCCCTTAAAAATTGGCATTTCCATTTCAGGGTCTAAATTCTGCCTTATTACCTCCAGGGCCTTTATCTTTGACTTCATAGTGATTTTCACTGGGAAGTACTCCTGCATAGGATCCATGATCATCTTTAGCTGTCCAATCCCAGGAAGTTCATATGTGTTGTACTTCGGGAGGTCATTTTGAAAAAAAAATACATCGGTCAGAACCGACCAAAACGACACAACTGACCAGAACCGACCGAACCGACCTAAAACCATAAGAACATACCAGAACTGACCAACTAGAACCTTGAAAAGACAAAACCGACTGAACCACCCGAACCGACCTTGAAACGACCTAGAACTGACCGTGCCCAAACAGACCATACTAGAACCGAGCAAACCAGACCGAACCGACCTAGAACCGACCAGAAATGACAATGCACGAATTAGAACTGACAGAACGACAAATAACTGACCACCCGAATAGAACTACCTAGAACCGACCAAGAACGAACCCAACCTAGAACCGACCTAAACCGACCTAGAACCGACCTAACCCTAGAACCGACTAAGAACCGACCTAGAACCGACCAAGAACTGACCAACCTAGAACCGACTTAAAACTGACCTAGAACCGACTACGAACAGACCACAGAAGAACCAAAACCGACTAAGAACCGACTACGAACAGACCACACACTAATGTATGCAATTCTTGTTTTCTTATATTAAGTTTTTATTCTTGCAAAAATGTATAAAAAAAAGTAAAAAAAAGAATAAAACCTTAATTTTAAATCACAGAATAAAACCTTAATGTTACCTTAGCAGATTCCGTTGCCTCGTCGACAGGGGTTCGGGAAATGGCCGTCTTGGTTGAGGAAGAAGAGCTATTTTGTGATGCCATTTCAGTCGTGGAAGTCGCCGGTTTTTGGTCAGTTTTTGGTGAGGGAGGGTGGTCGGGTTAGTTTTTAGTGAGAAGGGTGGTCGGTTTTTGGTGAATGAGGGGGGGGGGGGGGGGGGGGGTGGTGGGCTCTTTTATCAAATTTTCTCAGCAAAGGACTTGGGGTTTTTTAATTCCAATAAAATTCAAAGGTCGATTCTGATAATCGGTTAATCAAACGTGGAAAGCAAAAAGGCTCCATCAGTAAATAAACAAACTCAGATCTCTCTTGGAGAAGCAAAAATGGAAGCGAAAATAGGTGGCAGAGCTGGGACTTTGTCGAACGCTCAAGCGCCTCCACCCTCCATCAATTCCCCCAAGCTCTCCTCTGTCAAGAAAGACCACGCCCAGATCGCCCAAATGAGCTGATTCTGCCACTCCACCGTGATCGAGATCGAAGCCAATCATTGAAAACGCTTTGATATTGGTTGGAAGAATTAGTAAAGAGTTTTCAACAACTAGAGAATTCTTGAATCTTCTTTCTTTTTTTATTTCCTCGTCAAATTAATTTCGAGTTCTTTCCGTTAATCCTTTTTACATTAGCACAAGGACCTTTTTTAAAATATTTATTTTCCGTTAATCCTCGCCCAGGGGATGTTTTTAAAATTAATCTTTTTTTTTTAGGAGGGATTACAATTTTATGGTTGCTATATTTTCTGTTAGCAATATTTATTGCTTGTTTAATAACATATTTATAATTTCTAAAATTGCCTATTTTGCATGATTTGTTGATACAGCATTATTTACAATCAAACAAAAACTAAATATAAAGGGCTCAAATAAAAAGAACTGACGCTGTCAATAATTGTATTAGGACAAATGAAACACTAGAATATATTTACATATATATATAAGATAAAGAAAATCAACAACAAGAATAATGCTCTTTCTAACTAGCTCGCTAGGAAATTCAAATCGTCACAATGCACAACACTTGCTTTTGTTCAGCCACTTGACAATGCAATCTCCATGATAAAGATGCGAACAATGAACATATATGGCAACCTAGTCGCTTCCGAACAAATCAAGACATCCTCCACACAAACCGAACAAGTAATTGGAACCTCAACCTTACCCCTTCTCCAAACTCTCAATCGACTCTTTACTCGCCGCCTCAAAAGTACTAACACCATTGTCGTCGCCGCCGTTGTCGTCATTATCATCATTAGCATTCCAATTCAGAATAATATTGTTATCAATATTCTCAGAAAGTAGAGGTAATTCAATACACCAGCGTCAAAGTGTATATACATGAGCTAAACCCTATGATTTTCACTTGCAGCTTGTCTGGACATATAAAAACCTTAGAGTTATTATAATCATGACTAAATGGATTGTCATCGTGCGTATATAATGATTATATAAATGAGTCATAATGTATTCATATAATTTTTTCCTAAATTGCCACGTCATCAAATTAATAAAACACTATCAATCAGCTCAGAGTCTATACTTGTATCAGCGAACCACTTTTTGAAGGTCTCGACAGCATCTTTATAGGTCCGCATCTTCTTCATCACCTTACGCAGGGGATCTGTGTAAGGCGACTCAAAATACTTGCTGGGCCTTTTAAGTCATTTTTCATTCTTGGATTCAGACTCTGGCTCTAACTGAACCTGTGGCTCAAGTTGTTCCTCAGGCTCTGACTGAACCTGTGGCTTAAGTTGTTCCTCAGGCTTTGGCTTAACCTGTGGCTCAAGTTGTTCCTCAGGCTGTGGCTGTAACTGTTATTTTGCTAGACATGCTATATTGTCCTTTATTTCTCTAACTGATTGGTCTTGTGAGTCTAACCTCATGTTGATGGCTTTAAAATGTCTACCATTGTACTCTACCATCCTCTGATAGAGTATGTCAAGTATGTAATTAATAGACATACCATCCTGGGGACGAGGTTGTTGTTATTGTTGTTGTTGTTGTTGTTGTTGTTGTTAGGGAAGTTGCTGTTGTTGTTAGGGAAGTTGTTGGAGATGAGAATATTGTTTGGGAGGCTTCAGTTGCTGGACATGGACCATTCTTGCACCGGAGTCCAAAAACGATGCAAGCTGGTCAATCTATGCATCTTCTTGGTCGGCATAAATATAACCTCATGCACATACTACTCATTTATTCCTTAGTGGGATAAAGAATTGGTACGACCATTCCCTGTATATTAAAAGAATATACATTTAATGATTATTTAGGTGGAAACATATTGTTAAAAAAATAAATATGCCTACTTTGTAAAAAAAAAATACCTATAAACACATTGTATTCAAACCCTTACCTTACCACTTTGCATGAGGTCATCTATCTGTCCAACCTCGACCAATAAAACCCGGCGTGCCTCCCATTTGAAGATTCTGGGAAGACATGCATCAACCATCTTTGCAAACGTGGCGCCGATGGTTGGAAAAGTTTCGAATGCCCAAACTTGCGTTAAATAATTTTTTTTAAGACAAGGAAAACAAAAAACTATGTATTATTTACTATAAGGCCATGATTAAAAATTATGCATATAACTGTACGACATACCTAGAAGGCCCAAGGAAACCCGCATATTGAGTAGGTTTCCTTGATGCTCTTATTACGTCCTTTCCGAACCCATTTCTGAAATTTCTTTTTTAGTTTCTTCCTCAAAGACCGCATAGTGCATTCAAAAGACACCATGCCCCATGGATAGCTGTTAAAGAAATCTAAATCGTCAACGTACGACAACTAATCCAGTGGGACGGTATTCTTCTCGTCCCCATATAGTAATACTTGTGCTAAAAAGTAAATGATAGCATCTTTGCTTTATCGCTACCTTTTATCTTGTTCTCTGTGAGCAATTTCTTTAAATCAGCAACAAGTACTACTTGAGCCTTAAAATGTTCCAACAATCTTATGTTCTTCGAAGCTTTCAACACCACGTCCGGCTCTAGGATTTCCCCGTAATTCAATCCAGTGATTAAAGCAAATCCCCTCATTCCGAACTGAGTTGGCTTTCCATTAACCATGAACCACAACTCATGTTTCTTTTCTGTTTCTATTTGCCTCAGAAGCAGATAGTGTGTCAACGCTGCAAAATAGATCATATTTTCAGACATCGAAATCAAATGCCCCAAGGTAGATCCCTTAAAAATTGGCATTTCCATTTCAGGGTCTAAATTCTGCCTTATTACCTCCAGGGCCTTTATCTTTGACTTCATAGTGATTTTCACTGGGAAGTACTCCTGCATAGGATCCATGATCATCTTTAGCTGTCCAATCCCAGGAAGTTCATATGTGTTGTGTTGTACGAGGTCATTTTGAAAAAAAAATACATCGGTCAGAACCGACCAAAACGACACAACTGACCAGAACCGACCGAACCGACCTAAAACCATAAGAACATACCAGAACTGACCAACTAGAACCTTGAAAAGACAAAACCGACTGAACCACCCGAACCGACCTTGAAACGACCTAGAACTGACCGTGCCCAAACAGACCATACTAGAACCGAGCAAACCAGACCGAACCGACCTAGAACCGACCAGAAATGACAATGCACGAATTAGAACTGACAGAACGACAAATAACTGACCACCCGAATAGAACTACCTAGAACCGACCAAGAACGAACCCAACCTAGAACCGACCTAAACCGACCTAGAACCGACCTAACCCTAGAACCGACTAAGAACCGACCTAGAACCGACCAAGAACTGACCAACCTAGAACCGACTTAAAACTGACCTAGAACCGACTACGAACAGACCACAGAAGAACCAAAACCGACTAAGAACCGACTACGAACAGACCACACACTAATGTATGCAATTCTTGTTTTCTTATATTAAGTTTTTATTCTTGCAAAAATGTATAAAAAAAAGTAAAAAAAAGAATAAAACCTTAATTTTAAATCACAGAATAAAACCTTAATGTTACCTTAGCAGATTCCGTTGCCTCGTCGACAGGGGTTCGGGAAATGGCCGTCTTGGTTGAGGAAGAAGAGCTATTTTGTGATGCCATTTCAGTCGTGGAAGTCGCCGGTTTTTGGTCAGTTTTTGGTGAGGGAGGGTGGTCGGGTTAGTTTTTAGTGAGAAGGGTGGTCGGTTTTTGGTGAATGAGGGGGGGGGGGGGGGGGGGGGTGGTGGG
>NW_010363302.1:82122-85337 GCF_000414095.1 Morus notabilis
AAGAACATACATTCAATGATTATTTAGGTGGAAACATATTGTAAAAAAAACAAATATGCCTATTTTGTAAAATTTACACCTATAAAAACATTGTATTTAAACCCTTACCTCGCCACTGTGCATGAGGTCGTCTATCTGTCTAACCTCGACCAATGAAACCCGGCGTGCCTCCTATTTGAGGATTCTGGGAAGACGTCCCTTAACCATCTTTCCAAACGTGGCGCCGATGGTTGGAAATGTTTCGAATGTCCAAACCTGCGTTAAACTAATTTTTTTAAGTCTAGTAAACCAATTATGGTATTATTTACTATAAGACCATGAAAAATTATGCATATAACTGTATGACATACCTGGAAGGCCCAAGGAAACCCGCATATTGAGTAGGTTTCCTTGATGCTCTTATTACGTCCTTTCCGAACCCATTTCTGAAATTTCTTTTTTAGTTTCTTCCTCAAAGACCGCATAGTGCATTCAAAAGACACCATGCCCCATGGATAGCTGTTAAAGAAATCTAAATCGTCAACGTACGACAACTAATCCAGTGGGACGGTATTCTTCTCGTCCCCATATAGTAATACTTGTGCTAAAAAGTAAATGATAGCATCTTTGCTTTATCGCTACCTTTTATCTTGTTCTCTGTGAGCAATTTCTTTAAATCAGCAACAAGTACTACTTGAGCCTTAAAATGTTCCAACAATCTTATGTTCTTCGAAGCTTTCAACACCACGTCCGGCTCTAGGATTTCCCCGTAATTCAATCCAGTGATTAAAGCAAATCCCCTCATTCCGAACTGAGTTGGCTTTCCATTAACCATGAACCACAACTCATGTTTCTTTTCTGTTTCTATTTGCCTCAGAAGCAGATAGTGTGTCAACGCTGCAAAATAGATCATATTTTCAGACATCGAAATCAAATGCCCCAAGGTAGATCCCTTAAAAATTGGCATTTCCATTTCAGGGTCTAAATTCTGCCTTATTACCTCCAGGGCCTTTATCTTTGACTTCATAGTGATTTTCACTGGGAAGTACTCCTGCATAGGATCCATGATCATCTTTAGCTGTCCAATCCCAGGAAGTTCATATGTGTTGTACTTCGGGAGGTCATTTTGAAAAAAAAATACATCGGTCAGAACCGACCAAAACGACACAACTGACCAGAACCGACCGAACCGACCTAAAACCATAAGAACATACCAGAACTGACCAACTAGAACCTTGAAAAGACAAAACCGACTGAACCACCCGAACCGACCTTGAAACGACCTAGAACTGACCGTGCCCAAACAGACCATACTAGAACCGAGCAAACCAGACCGAACCGACCTAGAACCGACCAGAAATGACAATGCACGAATTAGAACTGACAGAACGACAAATAACTGACCACCCGAATAGAACTACCTAGAACCGACCAAGAACGAACCCAACCTAGAACCGACCTAAACCGACCTAGAACCGACCTAACCCTAGAACCGACTAAGAACCGACCTAGAACCGACCAAGAACTGACCAACCTAGAACCGACTTAAAACTGACCTAGAACCGACTACGAACAGACCACAGAAGAACCAAAACCGACTAAGAACCGACTACGAACAGACCACACACTAATGTATGCAATTCTTGTTTTCTTATATTAAGTTTTTATTCTTGCAAAAATGTATAAAAAAAAGTAAAAAAAAGAATAAAACCTTAATTTTAAATCACAGAATAAAACCTTAATGTTACCTTAGCAGATTCCGTTGCCTCGTCGACAGGGGTTCGGGAAATGGCCGTCTTGGTTGAGGAAGAAGAGCTATTTTGTGATGCCATTTCAGTCGTGGAAGTCGCCGGTTTTTGGTCAGTTTTTGGTGAGGGAGGGTGGTCGGGTTAGTTTTTAGTGAGAAGGGTGGTCGGTTTTTGGTGAATGAGGGGGGGGGGGGGGGGGGGGGTGGTGGGGCAACAAGTACTACTTGAGCCTTAAAATGTTCCAACAATCTTATGTTCTTCGAAGCTTTCAACACCACGTCCGGCTCTAGGATTTCCCCGTAATTCAATCCAGTGATTAAAGCAAATCCCCTCATTCCGAACTGAGTTGGCTTTCCATTAACCATGAACCACAACTCATGTTTCTTTTCTGTTTCTATTTGCCTCAGAAGCAGATAGTGTGTCAACGCTGCAAAATAGATCATATTTTCAGACATCGAAATCAAATGCCCCAAGGTAGATCCCTTAAAAATTGGCATTTCCATTTCAGGGTCTAAATTCTGCCTTATTACCTCCAGGGCCTTTATCTTTGACTTCATAGTGATTTTCACTGGGAAGTACTCCTGCATAGGATCCATGATCATCTTTAGCTGTCCAATCCCAGGAAGTTCATATGTGTTGTACTTCGGGAGGTCATTTTGAAAAAAAAATACATCGGTCAGAACCGACCAAAACGACACAACTGACCAGAACCGACCGAACCGACCTAAAACCATAAGAACATACCAGAACTGACCAACTAGAACCTTGAAAAGACAAAACCGACTGAACCACCCGAACCGACCTTGAAACGACCTAGAACTGACCGTGCCCAAACAGACCATACTAGAATCGAGCAAACCAGACCGAACCGACCTAGAACCGACCAGAAATGACAATGCACGAATTAGAACTGACAGAACGACAAATAACTGACCACCCGAATAGAACTACCTAGAACCGACCAAGAACGAACCCAACCTAGAACCGACCTAAACCGACCTAGAACCGACCTAACCCTAGAACCGACTAAGAACCGACCTAGAACCGACCAAGAACTGACCAACCTAGAACCGACTTAAAACTGACCTAGAACCGACTACGAACAGACCACAGAAGAACCAAAACCGACTAAGAACCGACTACGAACAGACCACACACTAATGTATGCAATTCTTGTTTTCTTATATTAAGTTTTTATTCTTGCAAAAATGTATAAAAAAAAGTAAAAAAAAGAATAAAACCTTAATTTTAAATCACAGAATAAAACCTTAATGTTACCTTAGCAGATTCCGTTGCCTCGTCGACAGGGGTTCGGGAAATGGCCGTCTTGGTTGAGGAAGAAGAGCTATTTTGTGATGCCATTTCAGTCGTGGAAGTCGCCGGTTTTTGGTCAGTTTTTGGTGAGGGAGGGTGGTCGGGTTAGTTTTTAGTGAGAAGGGTGGTCGGTTTTTGGTGAATGAGGGGGGGGGGGGGGGGGGGGGTGGTGGG
>NW_010363302.1:88134-91029 GCF_000414095.1 Morus notabilis
AAGAACATACATTCAATGATTATTTAGGTGGAAACATATTGTAAAAAAAACAAATATGCCTATTTTGTAAAATTTACACCTATAAAAACATTGTATTTAAACCCTTACCTCGCCACTGTGCATGAGGTCGTCTATCTGTCTAACCTCGACCAATGAAACCCGGCGTGCCTCCTATTTGAGGATTCTGGGAAGACGTCCCTTAACCATCTTTCCAAACGTGGCGCCGATGGTTGGAAATGTTTCGAATGTCCAAACCTGCGTTAAACTAATTTTTTTAAGTCTAGTAAACCAATTATGGTATTATTTACTATAAGACCATGAAAAATTATGCATATAACTGTATGACATACCTGGAAGGCCCAAGGAAACCCGCATATTGAGTAGGTTTCCTTGATGCTCTTATTACGTCCTTTCCGAACCCATTTCTGAAATTTCTTTTTTAGTTTCTTCCTCAAAGACCGCATAGTGCATTCAAAAGACACCATGCCCCATGGATAGCTGTTAAAGAAATCTAAATCGTCAACGTACGACAACTAATCCAGTGGGACGGTATTCTTCTCGTCCCCATATAGTAATACTTGTGCTAAAAAGTAAATGATAGCATCTTTGCTTTATCGCTACCTTTTATCTTGTTCTCTGTGAGCAATTTCTTTAAATCAGCAACAAGTACTACTTGAGCCTTAAAATGTTCCAACAATCTTATGTTCTTCGAAGCTTTCAACACCACGTCCGGCTCTAGGATTTCCCCGTAATTCAATCCAGTGATTAAAGCAAATCCCCTCATTCCGAACTGAGTTGGCTTTCCATTAACCATGAACCACAACTCATGTTTCTTTTCTGTTTCTATTTGCCTCAGAAGCAGATAGTGTGTCAACGCTGCAAAATAGATCATATTTTCAGACATCGAAATCAAATGCCCCAAGGTAGATCCCTTAAAAATTGGCATTTCCATTTCAGGGTCTAAATTCTGCCTTATTACCTCCAGGGCCTTTATCTTTGACTTCATAGTGATTTTCACTGGGAAGTACTCCTGCATAGGATCCATGATCATCTTTAGCTGTCCAATCCCAGGAAGTTCATATGTGTTGTACTTCGGGAGGTCATTTTGAAAAAAAAATACATCGGTCAGAACCGACCAAAACGACACAACTGACCAGAACCGACCGAACCGACCTAAAACCATAAGAACATACCAGAACTGACCAACTAGAACCTTGAAAAGACAAAACCGACTGAACCACCCGAACCGACCTTGAAACGACCTAGAACTGACCGTGCCCAAACAGACCATACTAGAACCGAGCAAACCAGACCGAACCGACCTAGAACCGACCAGAAATGACAATGCACGAATTAGAACTGACAGAACGACAAATAACTGACCACCCGAATAGAACTACCTAGAACCGACCAAGAACGAACCCAACCTAGAACCGACCTAAACCGACCTAGAACCGACCTAACCCTAGAACCGACTAAGAACCGACCTAGAACCGACCAAGAACTGACCAACCTAGAACCGACTTAAAACTGACCTAGAACCGACTACGAACAGACCACAGAAGAACCAAAACCGACTAAGAACCGACTACGAACAGACCACACACTAATGTATGCAATTCTTGTTTTCTTATATTAAGTTTTTATTCTTGCAAAAATGTATAAAAAAAAGTAAAAAAAAGAATAAAACCTTAATTTTAAATCACAGAATAAAACCTTAATGTTACCTTAGCAGATTCCGTTGCCTCGTCGACAGGGGTTCGGGAAATGGCCGTCTTGGTTGAGGAAGAAGAGCTATTTTGTGATGCCATTTCAGTCGTGGAAGTCGCCGGTTTTTGGTCAGTTTTTGGTGAGGGAGGGTGGTCGGGTTAGTTTTTAGTGAGAAGGGTGGTCGGTTTTTGGTGAATGAGGGGGGGGGGGGGGGGGGGGGTGGTGGGCTCCAGGGCCTTTATCTTTGACTTCATAGTGATTTTCACTGGGAAGTACTCCTGCATAGGATCCATGATCATCTTTAGCTGTCCAATCCCAGGAAGTTCATATGTGTTGTACTTCGGGAGGTCATTTTGAAAAAAAAATACATCGGTCAGAACCGACCAAAACGACACAACTGACCAGAACCGACCGAACCGACCTAAAACCATAAGAACATACCAGAACTGACCAACTAGAACCTTGAAAAGACAAAACCGACTGAACCACCCGAACCGACCTTGAAACGACCTAGAACTGACCGTGCCCAAACAGACCATACTAGAACCGAGCAAACCAGACCGAACCGACCTAGAACCGACCAGAAATGACAATGCACGAATTAGAACTGACAGAACGACAAATAACTGACCACCCGAATAGAACTACCTAGAACCGACCAAGAACGAACCCAACCTAGAACCGACCTAAACCGACCTAGAACCGACCTAACCCTAGAACCGACTAAGAACCGACCTAGAACCGACCAAGAACTGACCAACCTAGAACCGACTTAAAACTGACCTAGAACCGACTACGAACAGACCACAGAAGAACCAAAACCGACTAAGAACCGACTACGAACAGACCACACACTAATGTATGCAATTCTTGTTTTCTTATATTAAGTTTTTATTCTTGCAAAAATGTATAAAAAAAAGTAAAAAAAAGAATAAAACCTTAATTTTAAATCACAGAATAAAACCTTAATGTTACCTTAGCAGATTCCGTTGCCTCGTCGACAGGGGTTCGGGAAATGGCCGTCTTGGTTGAGGAAGAAGAGCTATTTTGTGATGCCATTTCAGTCGTGGAAGTCGCCGGTTTTTGGTCAGTTTTTGGTGAGGGAGGGTGGTCGGGTTAGTTTTTAGTGAGAAGGGTGGTCGGTTTTTGGTGAATGAGGGGGGGGGGGGGGGGGGGGGTGGTGGG
>NW_010363302.1:92104-97796 GCF_000414095.1 Morus notabilis
GGTGGTGGGGGGGGGGGGGGGGTCAGTTTTTGGTGAGAAGGGTAGTCGGGGTCGGTTTTTGGTCAGTTTTGGTCGGGGAGGGTGGTTGGTATTTGGTGAAGGGGTGGTCGGTTTTTGGTGAGGGAGGTGGTCGGTCGTCGGCGAGAGAGGGTCGGTTTTGTCGGTGAGAGAGGGTCGGCCGGAAAGAGAGATCGGAGAGGGTTGGCCGACGAGAGAGTCGGCGAGAGAGATCGGAGAGAAAGGATCGGCCGACGAGAGAAAGTCGGCGAGAGAGATCGGAGAGAGAAACCGGTGAGAGGAACTCGGTGGTGAGGGTCAGTCGTGAGGGTGGGTGAGAGATCGGAGAGAAAAACCGGCGAGAGAGTTGGTCGTGAGGGCCGGTCGGTCGTGAGGAGGTCAGTTTGTGAGGGAAAGTTTTTTTGAAATGACCCGTACACTTGGACTAAATAGGATCCATTTTTTGATACGTAAAATACACATCAAAATTTTTTTGTTATAAAAAAAAATAGTGTACATTCTCAATTGTTGTTTTGCTCCGGTCTCTTTTATCAAATTTTCTCAGCAAAGGACTTGGGGTTTTTTAATTCCAATAAAATTCAAAGGTCGATTCTGATAATCGGTTAATCAAACGTGGAAAGCAAAAAGGCTCCATCAGTAAATAAACAAACTCAGATCTCTCTTGGAGAAGCAAAAATGGAAGCGAAAATAGGTGGCAGAGCTGGGACTTTGTCGAACGCTCAAGCGCCTCCACCCTCCATCAATTCCCCCAAGCTCTCCTCTGTCAAGAAAGACCACGCCCAGATCGCCCAAATGAGCTGATTCTGCCACTCCACCGTGATCGAGATCGAAGCCAATCATTGAAAACGCTTTGATATTGGTTGGAAGAATTAGTAAAGAGTTTTCAACAACTAGAGAATTCTTGAATCTTCTTTCTTTTTTTATTTCCTCGTCAAATTAATTTCGAGTTCTTTCCGTTAATCCTTTTTACATTAGCACAAGGACCTTTTTTAAAATATTTATTTTCCGTTAATCCTCGCCCAGGGGATGTTTTTAAAATTAATCTTTTTTTTTTAGGAGGGATTACAATTTTATGGTTGCTATATTTTCTGTTAGCAATATTTATTGCTTGTTTAATAACATATTTATAATTTCTAAAATTGCCTATTTTGCATGATTTGTTGATACAGCATTATTTACAATCAAACAAAAACTAAATATAAAGGGCTCAAATAAAAAGAACTGACGCTGTCAATAATTGTATTAGGACAAATGAAACACTAGAATATATTTACATATATATATAAGATAAAGAAAATCAACAACAAGAATAATGCTCTTTCTAACTAGCTCGCTAGGAAATTCAAATCGTCACAATGCACAACACTTGCTTTTGTTCAGCCACTTGACAATGCAATCTCCATGATAAAGATGCGAACAATGAACATATATGGCAACCTAGTCGCTTCCGAACAAATCAAGACATCCTCCACACAAACCGAACAAGTAATTGGAACCTCAACCTTACCCCTTCTCCAAACTCTCAATCGACTCTTTACTCGCCGCCTCAAAAGTACTATCATCGTTGTCGTCGCCGCAGTTGTCGTCATTATCATAATTAGCATTCCAATTCAGAATAATATTGTATCAATATTCTCAGAAAGTAGAGGTAATTCAATACACCAGCGTCAAAGTGTATATACATGAGCTAAACCCTATGATTTTCACTTGCAGCTTGTCTGGACATATAAAAACCTTAGAATTATTATAATCATGACTAAATGGATTGTCATCGTGCGTATATAATGATTATATAAATGAGTCATAATGTATTCATATAATTTTTTCCTAAATTGCCACGTCATCAAATTAATAAAACACTATCAATCAGCTCAGAGTCTATACTTGTATCAGCGAACCACTTTTTGAAGGTCTCGACAGCATCTTTATAGGTCCGCATCTTCTTCATCACCTTACGCAGGGGATCTGTGTAAGGCGACTCAAAATACTTGCTGGGCCTTTTAAGTCATTTTTCATTCTTGGATTCAGACTCTGGCTCTAACTGAACCTGTGGCTCAAGTTGTTCCTCAGGCTCTGACTGAACCTGTGGCTTAAGTTGTTCCTCAGGCTTTGGCTTAACCTGTGGCTCAAGTTGTTCCTCAGGCTGTGGCTGTAACTGTTATTTTGCTAGACATGCTATATTGTCCTTTATTTCTCTAACTGATTGGTCTTGTGAGTCTAACCTCATGTTGATGGCTTTAAAATGTCTACCATTGTACTCTACCATCCTCTGATAGAGTATGTCAAGTATGTAATTAATAGACATACCATCCTGGGGACGAGGTTGTTGTTATTGTTGTTGTTGTTGTTGTTGTTGTTGTTAGGGAAGTTGCTGTTGTTGTTAGGGAAGTTGTTGGAGATGAGAATATTGTTTGGGAGGCTTCAGTTGCTGGACATGGACCATTCTTGCACCGGAGTCCAAAAACGATGCAAGCTGGTCAATCTATGCATCTTCTTGGTCGGCATAAATATAACCTCATGCACATACTACTCATTTATTCCTTAGTGGGATAAAGAATTGGTACGACCATTCCCTGTATATTAAAAGAATATACATTTAATGATTATTTAGGTGGAAACATATTGTTAAAAAAATAAATATGCCTACTTTGTAAAAAAAAAATACCTATAAACACATTGTATTCAAACCCTTACCTTACCACTTTGCATGAGGTCATCTATCTGTCCAACCTCGACCAATAAAACCCGGCGTGCCTCCCATTTGAAGATTCTGGGAAGACATGCATCAACCATCTTTGCAAACGTGGCGCCGATGGTTGGAAAAGTTTCGAATGCCCAAACTTGCGTTAAATAATTTTTTTTAAGACAAGGAAAACAAAAAACTATGTATTATTTACTATAAGGCCATGATTAAAAATTATGCATATAACTGTACGACATACCTAGAAGGCCCAAGGAAACCCGCATATTGAGTAGGTTTCCTTGATGCTCTTATTACGTCCTTTCCGAACCCATTTCTGAAATTTCTTTTTTAGTTTCTTCCTCAAAGACCGCATAGTGCATTCAAAAGACACCATGCCCCATGGATAGCTGTTAAAGAAATCTAAATCGTCAACGTACGACAACTAATCCAGTGGGACGGTATTCTTCTCGTCCCCATATAGTAATACTTGTGCTAAAAAGTAAATGATAGCATCTTTGCTTTATCGCTACCTTTTATCTTGTTCTCTGTGAGCAATTTCTTTAAATCAGCAACAAGTACTACTTGAGCCTTAAAATGTTCCAACAATCTTATGTTCTTCGAAGCTTTCAACACCACGTCCGGCTCTAGGATTTCCCCGTAATTCAATCCAGTGATTAAAGCAAATCCCCTCATTCCGAACTGAGTTGGCTTTCCATTAACCATGAACCACAACTCATGTTTCTTTTCTGTTTCTATTTGCCTCAGAAGCAGATAGTGTGTCAACGCTGCAAAATAGATCATATTTTCAGACATCGAAATCAAATGCCCCAAGGTAGATCCCTTAAAAATTGGCATTTCCATTTCAGGGTCTAAATTCTGCCTTATTACCTCCAGGGCCTTTATCTTTGACTTCATAGTGATTTTCACTGGGAAGTACTCCTGCATAGGATCCATGATCATCTTTAGCTGTCCAATCCCAGGAAGTTCATATGTGTTGTACTTCGGGAGGTCATTTTGAAAAAAAAATACATCGGTCAGAACCGACCAAAACGACACAACTGACCAGAACCGACCGAACCGACCTAAAACCATAAGAACATACCAGAACTGACCAACTAGAACCTTGAAAAGACAAAACCGACTGAACCACCCGAACCGACCTTGAAACGACCTAGAACTGACCGTGCCCAAACAGACCATACTAGAACCGAGCAAACCAGACCGAACCGACCTAGAACCGACCAGAAATGACAATGCACGAATTAGAACTGACAGAACGACAAATAACTGACCACCCGAATAGAACTACCTAGAACCGACCAAGAACGAACCCAACCTAGAACCGACCTAAACTTGGTCAGTTTTGGTCGGGGAGGGTGGTTGGTATTTGGTGAAGGGGTGGTCGGTTTTTGGTGAGGGAGGTGGTCGGTCGTCGGCGAGAGAGGGTCGGGTTTGTCGGTGGGAGAGGGTCGGCCGGGAAGAGGGAGAGGGTCGGCCGGAAAGAGAGATCGGAGAGGGTCGGCCGACGAGAGAGTCGGCGAGAGAGATCGGAGAGAAAGGATCGGCCGACGAGAGAAAGTCGGCGAGAGAGATCGGAGAGAGAAACCGGTGAGAGGAACTCGGTGGTGAGGGTCAGTCGTGAGGGTGGGTGAGAGATCGGAGAGAAAAACCGGCGAGAGAGTTGGTCGTGAGGGCCGGTCGGTCGTGAGGAGGTCAGTTTGTGAGGGAAAGTTTTTTTGAAATGACCCGTACACTTGGACTAAATAGGATCCATTTTTTGATACGTAAAATACACATCAAAATTTTTTTGTTATAAAAAAAAATAGTGTACATTCTCAATTGTTGTTTTGCTCCGGTCTCTTTTATCAAATTTTCTCAGCAAAGGACTTGGGGTTTTTTAATTCCAATAAAATTCAAAGGTCGATTCTGATAATCGGTTAATCAAACGTGGAAAGCAAAAAGGCTCCATCAGTAAATAAACAAACTCAGATCTCTCTTGGAGAAGCAAAAATGGAAGCGAAAATAGGTGGCAGAGCTGGGACTTTGTCGAACGCTCAAGCGCCTCCACCCTCCATCAATTCCCCCAAGCTCTCCTCTGTCAAGAAAGACCACGCCCAGATCGCCCAAATGAGCTGATTCTGCCACTCCACCGTGATCGAGATCGAAGCCAATCATTGAAAACGCTTTGATATTGGTTGGAAGAATTAGTAAAGAGTTTTCAACAACTAGAGAATTCTTGAATCTTCTTTCTTTTTTTATTTCCTCGTCAAATTAATTTCGAGTTCTTTCCGTTAATCCTTTTTACATTAGCACAAGGACCTTTTTTAAAATATTTATTTTCCGTTAATCCTCGCCCAGGGGATGTTTTTAAAATTAATCTTTTTTTTTTAGGAGGGATTACAATTTTATGGTTGCTATATTTTCTGTTAGCAATATTTATTGCTTGTTTAATAACATATTTATAATTTCTAAAATTGCCTATTTTGCATGATTTGTTGATACAGCATTATTTACAATCAAACAAAAACTAAATATAAAGGGCTCAAATAAAAAGAACTGACGCTGTCAATAATTGTATTAGGACAAATGAAACACTAGAATATATTTACATATATATATAAGATAAAGAAAATCAACAACAAGAATAATGCTCTTTCTAACTAGCTCGCTAGGAAATTCAAATCGTCACAATGCACAACACTTGCTTTTGTTCAGCCACTTGACAATGCAATCTCCATGATAAAGATGCGAACAATGAACATATATGGCAACCTAGTCGCTTCCGAACAAATCAAGACATCCTCCACACAAACCGAACAAGTAATTGGAACCTCAACCTTACCCCTTCTCCAAACTCTCAATCGACTCTTTACTCGCCGCCTCAAAAGTACTATCATCGTTGTCGTCGCCGCAGTTGTCGTCATTATCATAATTAGCATTCCAATTCAGAATAATATTGTATCAATATTCTCAGAAAGTAGAGGTAATTCA
>NW_010363302.1:99580-113685 GCF_000414095.1 Morus notabilis
GGTGGTGGGGGGGGGGGGGGGGTCAGTTTTTGGTGAGAAGGGTAGTCGGGGTCGGTTTTTGGTCAGTTTTGGTCGGGGAGGGTGGTTGGTATTTGGTGAAGGGGTGGTCGGTTTTTGGTGAGGGAGGTGGTCGGTCGTCGGCGAGAGAGGGTCGGTTTTGTCGGTGAGAGAGGGTCGGCCGGAAAGAGAGATCGGAGAGGGTCGGCCGACGAGAGAGTCGGCGAGAGAGATCGGAGAGAAAGGATCGGCCGACGAGAGAAAGTCGGCGAGAGAGATCGGAGAGAGAAACCGGTGAGAGGAACTCGGTGGTGAGGGTCAGTCGTGAGGGTGGGTGAGAGATCGGAGAGAAAAACCGGCGAGAGAGTTGGTCGTGAGGGCCGGTCGGTCGTGAGGAGGTCAGTTTGTGAGGGAAAGTTTTTTTGAAATGACCCGTACACTTGGACTAAATAGGATCCATTTTTTGATACGTAAAATACACATCAAAATTTTTTTGTTATAAAAAAAAATAGTGTACATTCTCAATTGTTGTTTTGCTCCGGTCTCTTTTATCAAATTTTCTCAGCAAAGGACTTGGGGTTTTTTAATTCCAATAAAATTCAAAGGTCGATTCTGATAATCGGTTAATCAAACGTGGAAAGCAAAAAGGCTCCATCAGTAAATAAACAAACTCAGATCTCTCTTGGAGAAGCAAAAATGGAAGCGAAAATAGGTGGCAGAGCTGGGACTTTGTCGAACGCTCAAGCGCCTCCACCCTCCATCAATTCCCCCAAGCTCTCCTCTGTCAAGAAAGACCACGCCCAGATCGCCCAAATGAGCTGATTCTGCCACTCCACCGTGATCGAGATCGAAGCCAATCATTGAAAACGCTTTGATATTGGTTGGAAGAATTAGTAAAGAGTTTTCAACAACTAGAGAATTCTTGAATCTTCTTTCTTTTTTTATTTCCTCGTCAAATTAATTTCGAGTTCTTTCCGTTAATCCTTTTTACATTAGCACAAGGACCTTTTTTAAAATATTTATTTTCCGTTAATCCTCGCCCAGGGGATGTTTTTAAAATTAATCTTTTTTTTTTAGGAGGGATTACAATTTTATGGTTGCTATATTTTCTGTTAGCAATATTTATTGCTTGTTTAATAACATATTTATAATTTCTAAAATTGCCTATTTTGCATGATTTGTTGATACAGCATTATTTACAATCAAACAAAAACTAAATATAAAGGGCTCAAATAAAAAGAACTGACGCTGTCAATAATTGTATTAGGACAAATGAAACACTAGAATATATTTACATATATATATAAGATAAAGAAAATCAACAACAAGAATAATGCTCTTTCTAACTAGCTCGCTAGGAAATTCAAATCGTCACAATGCACAACACTTGCTTTTGTTCAGCCACTTGACAATGCAATCTCCATGATAAAGATGCGAACAATGAACATATATGGCAACCTAGTCGCTTCCGAACAAATCAAGACATCCTCCACACAAACCGAACAAGTAATTGGAACCTCAATCTTACCCCTTCTCCAAACTCTCAATCGACTCTTTACTCGCCGCCTCAAAAGTACTATCATCGTTGTCGTCGCCGCAGTTGTCGTCATTATCATAATTAGCATTCCAATTCAGAATAATATTGTATCAATATTCTCAGAAAGTAGAGGTAATTCATTTACACCAGCGTCAAAGTGTATATACATGAGCTAAACCCTGTGATTTTTACTTGCAGCTTGTCTGGACATATAAAAACCTTAGAATTATTATAATCATGACTAAATGGATTGTCATCGTGTGTATAAAATGATTATATAAATGAGTCACAACGTATTCATATAATTTTTTCCTAAATTGCCACGTCATCAAATTAATAAAACACGCTATCCTAAATTTCTTATGCCAGAAGTATTGAATTTTTTTAAATGGACTACTAACTTCGCTTTAATACACCGAATCGCTATTTGCATAGTCCAATCTGGTTTAGACTGCCAACAAACAGTTCTAACGTGGAACTGAATCGACAGTCTAAAAATCATCGAACTGTTCAAATACAATCATTTTCGGTCTACCCTACACAACCCTTATTCTAGACAACATCACCAGCATCAATTAAGGCATATCTAGCCAATAGATATATAAAAAAACAGAATTACCCTGCCTAGGGACTAAAAAGCATAACAAAATTGGCAATTCACAAGAAGAAACCACATGATCATGGTCTGTTGGATCCTTAATCCAACGTTGGGCTTATTGTATCAGAAAAAAGAGTCTTCTTTAATCAGCTTATCCACAATAGTTTTGCACAGTTTCTGATCATCAAAACCATTTATTTGAAGAGCAAACCGAAGTCCTCATGCATATAGGAGGGAAATCTCTGTTGACGTTATGAACTCTCATATATATGATCACACCGAAATTCCTCTTAACACGTGACGTATGGTTATAAATATATATATATATATATTTTTTTAAAAGAGCTAAGAAGAATTGATGTACGAGATTTACACCCTACTATGTAAAAAAACAAAAAAGTAAGAAAGATCACGCTTATATCACGTATCAAGTTCAATCTCAAACCGTTATATACCATATGAGTTATGATACGCAGATTCCAAAGGTATCGAGAGAAATTGTGCAGAGCATATGTAGCAATAACAGAATTTCTCATTCACTAGATATCCCCTATTAGGCGTTTCATCGAAAATCTGTTGGGGCATATTCAAAGTACGTATTTATATGGAACGGTTTCAATTATGATATCAGATGCAAAACCCATTTTTATTTGTGAGCATGCATTTGATTTCCTTCAAGAACCGCTGACATAAGCCCACTCGCTTTGTTAGCAAATTGAAGAGTGTGAATATCCACACTAAGAACTTTTATGTCTCGTATGGTAATAGAATAACTTCTAATGATTCGTTCCAAGTGGAAGTATCAAGGACTATTTATGACCCCTTTAAAAAGTATACTCAAATCATAATTCTTAATTCTAACATTTAAAACTCAATTTTTTTACGAGAAAAAAATTGAGTTTTAAATGTCAGAATTAAGAATCATGATTTGAGTAAAAAAATATCATAAAAGAATTAATGATTTAAATTTAATTATATAAAACAAACATGTCTTTAGTCTTTCAGCTAACATTCGTATGGGCAAAAGAAACTGTGTTGGAATGAGAAAATAAATTTAAAAAAAAAAAAATGGTATTGAAGACTTAAAAGACAATTGTAATTGACGCGATTGTCTATTTTTCACGGGTGATATGGGTTGATGACAATTGTAACTTAGGCGACTGTATTTTCCACTAGTAATCAGAGTTGATACAATCACCATGTATAATGCAGTTGTGTTGAGAATAATTGCAACTGTTACGACCGTCTATCTTTCACCACAAATAAGCTGTTGATCAATATGAATCCCGTAAAGTGATTAATAGTGAAGAAAACACCACGCGCATGATCTCCACTTTTGCACAAGCAAACAGTCTTTTTTTATTTTTTTATTTTTTGGTACGAAGAAAAGTGAGTTACACAATGGCATATACCACAACTTGATTATTTTTTAGGAAAAAAGGAAAAAAAAAAAAACATAGTCAGTACAAAAATGTTATTGTGGCCGTCACTATAGAATGAAAAGCACCAACTCTAACCCAAATACAAAGACAATGGATCGGACACATCAGAAACAGAATATACGGAGAAATCCCTACACAAGTCTTGTGACAAAACGAGCAAACAATAAGATCTGTGTTCAATGAGCAGAGTGAGTCGTGGTGGTTGTCTTCTTGAAATCAATCTTGTCAACCTTAACCTCCCCGTCGATGAGTTCATAAACGTAGACCACAACGCGCAGGCCATCAATATCCATGAGGACAAAGCTCGGGTTAACATCATAGGTAATGCTGCTGTAAGCACCGGTTGCAGACCCTGGGTTTATAACGACTCCGGCCTCGTGTTTGTAGGCTGTGAACTGATGAGTGTGACCTGTTACAAGGATGTCTACATCCAATTGCCTCTGAAGCATTGCTAGAGAGTCTAGGTCCCCCCATGGAATAACCTTCAGAATATTAAAACAAAAAACTAAGCGATATCGGGTAATGCATTGACCAAAATGGAAGCATTAATTCAAACAGTGGCATAAATTTCCAACATTACTAGCAAATCCTGACGAGATGGTTCCTGCTATAACATACAAAGATAATCAATACAGCGCATAGAATTTACACCAACAGAAATGGTAAAAACTAGCAGCATCGTGAGACAAAATCAAGCATTTAGAAGAATTTTTCATGTTGTGAATGGCAATGAACCAGCAGTGAAATCTGCTAGCAAAACAACCAGATAAAAACATAGCTGCATGTAACTAACTCTATATTGGAGAAAGGTCACAGATGGAAAAAAAATACAATTTATTTAACTAGAACAGACATTTTCTTTTTCTGCAACAGCCAACAGAAATTCTTAGGTAGAAGGGAAATAAATTTGAGAAAAGCACATCCCTATTCTATAATATGGAGAAGGACAAAAGAAGATAATTCCATGCAATTTTAGTTATACTGCTAAAAGACCGGTCATGAACAAGACTTTTAGCCTAGGTCTTTTTCTCATCTAGTTCCTTTCATAATCCTCATTCCTTCACTTAACTAAATGTTTGTTAAGAAAAAACTCAAGAAAGAGAAATTAGTGCCTTATGGGATGAACAAAAGGAAAAAAAGAAAACACCAAATGGGCCTTCTGCTGCCAATAACTCACAGTAAACCCATAATTATACAAGTTTCAAATCATATAGAAGATGAAGTCTATGATCACAGAAATTATACTTGAACTGTGCCAGGAGATAGAAAAAGCTTAAGGCTACAACTTGAGCAACTTAAATCTGCCATCTGTCATGGCTAAATTGTATTTTTCTTGGTTATTCAGCCACTCAGAAAGGGTATAGATACTATTCCCCAGAAAAACGTAAGTACTATGTCACTATGGATGTCACATTCTTTGAAAATCATCCTTTCTACCCCAAAAATTCACTTCAGGGGGAGAGTGAGAATGAAGCTCTTTTTTGGCAAGAAGAATCCTCACCTAGCCCTGTATTGCACCTTCATGATAACCCGGATCCAACACCAACCGAACAAGAGCATATTGATCCAGCTTCAATTACCTCAACCAATCCACATCCAGCTTCAATTACCTCAACCAATTCACCTCTCACCATCCTTTCAAGTTTTTGTTGCTAATCTGGCAGAAGAACAAATTCCAAAAACTATACAGGAAGCCTTGAGTATGCCTCAATAGAGAAAGGCAGTGACTGAGGACATACAAGCTCTTATGAAAAACCAGACATGGGAACTTGTGAAAAAAACTGAAGGGAAAACTTCAGTTGGGTGTAAGTGGGTGTTCACCATCAAACACAAATCTGATGGGATAGTTGAAAGGTATAAAGCTAGACTTGTTGTTAAAGGCTTCACCCAAACATATGGCATTGACTACACAGAGACATTTGCTCCTGTTGCCAAACTCAATATTGTCAGAGTACTTCTATCTATTGCAGCCAACCTGGATTGGGATCTACAGCAACTAGATGTAAAAAATGCATTCCTCAACGGTGACTTGGAGGAAGAAGTGTACATGGATCTTCCACTAGGATTCGACAAGGAAAGCAAGAATGGAATGGTATGCAGACTAAAGAAGGCACTCTATGGACTGAAGCAATCTCCGAGGGCTTGATTTGGAAGGTTTACTAAGGCAGTTGTTTAACAAGGGTATAAGCAGGCTCAGACTGATCATACACTATTTTATCGACACAAATATGGTAAGAGTACAATTCTTATTGTCTATGTGGATGACATATTCTTGACAGGAAATGATGCAGTGGAGATGACTAGGTTGAAGACTAGACTAATTGCAGAATTTGAGATTAAAGATCTTGGATCTCTACGGTATTTTCTTGGTATGGAGGTTTCCAAAAGCAAGGTTGGAATCTCAATCACCCAAAGGAAGTACATCCTGGATCTCTTGAAGGAAACATGAATGCTCGGTTGCAAACCAATGGATACGCCAATGGATTCCACAATAAAGATTGGTGACAAGAAGGAAGGAGTTCCGATTGATACTAGGAGATACCAACGTCTAGTCGGAAAACTCATCTATCTCTCCCACACTAGACCTGATATTGCTTTCGCAGTTAGTGTTGTTAGTTAGTACATGCACACACCCTGTGAAGAGCACATGGAAGCTGTGTGTTTCGGATCCTGAAGTATCTTAAAGGTTCTCCTGGTAAAGGACTATTCTTTAGTAAAAACTCTTCAAGGAGTATAGAGGGATTCACTGATACTGATTGGGCAGGTTCCATTGAAGACAGAAGGTCCACTTTAGGCTATTGTACATTTGTATGGGGCAACCTAGTCACATGGCGAAGTAAGAAACAAAATGTGGGCCCAAAGCCGTGCTGAAGCTGAACTTAGAGCTGTGGCACACGGCACTTGCGAAATACTATGGCTCAAACTTCTACTTGAAGAATTAAAGATGGAGATGGTTCTTCCGATAAAGCTTTACTGTGATAACAAGGCAGCCTTAAGTATCTCTCACAATCCTATACATCATGATTGGACAAAGCATGTGAAAGTGGACAGACATTTCATCAAAGAAAAAATTGAGGGAGGAATACTGTACATAACCTATGTATCCACAGATGACCAGGTGGTTGACATCCTGACCAAGGCTCTAGCAAGGAAGATGTTTGAAGATTAGTTGGCAAGCTGGGAATGTTCAACCTCGGAAATCCAGCTTGAGGGGGGGTGTAGACTAACAGCCGGTGTTGACTTTCCTAGTTTATAGGGATTTAGTTGTTATTAGTTTCCTCATTCTGTTATGAAAAATAAAGAAAGATATTTTCCTCATATCTCTCTTCTTAATGGGAGGATTCATTCCCTGATTAATGGGGATTTTACTGTTTTTAGTTTGTTTCCTTTTTGTGGAGATTCATTAGCAGATTTGTTACCAAGCTTCTCTATAAAAAGGATTTGTATTCTCTAATTGAAGAATAAGTGAGAATGCCTAATTCCTCAATTCCACATGTTTGTTAAGAAAAAACTCAAGAAAGAGAAATTAGTGCCTTATGGGATGAAAAAAAAAAAATATTGGGCCTTCTGCTGCAAATAACTCACAGTAAGCCGATAATTATACAAGTTTCAAATCATATAGAAGATGAAGTCTATGATCACAGAAATTATACTTGAACTGTGCCAGGAGATAGAAAAAGCTTAAGGCTACAACTTGAGCAACTTTAATCTGCTATCTGTCACGGCTAAATTGTATCAGAGGGAAGAGGCAAGACATAATAGGACACTGCAGATATAGAGCAGTAAATTTCACAATGAAAGATAACGTGTTTTGGATAGGAGAGACCAAAGTTCAATTTCTTTTTCTTATCCAAAAACTTGAAAAAACAAGGAAACAAGGCGAGAGCCATATTAAATCATCCTCTTTCTTCAATTTGAAAGACAGTTCCTAATATACATGGATACAGGAAGAGATATGACATTCAAGGATAAAGATAAATACATATTGAGAAGCATAAGGGAACCAACCTGATGACCATGGCATAATCCGAGCTTAAATTGACCAATAGTAAGCGTTTTGGTCTCAGGATATCTTGTCTCTTCGTCATACTCACCTCGAGCGATATGCAAATCTGGACAAAGAGTCTTCAGGTAGTCATGTACCTCCTGAAAACATCATATATGAATTCTAAGCCATTGGCATTTTTGTTTAAGCCAGCAAAAAGTACTTCCAATTGGTTTTACAAAAGGAAACTTTCTTAATATTGGATTGCAAAATCCAATCAAATTCTAGTACTATTATTTCCATGGGCCCCAAAAAACTACCTAAAAGTAAATTGATTAAAAATGAAGAGAGAAAGTGGATGGAATAAAACCATGAATAACAAGGACCAGAAAACATGATCTTCTGAATAGATTTTTTTTGGCTAGAATCTTCAGTTGACGATTGCACAAAGAAATTTAATCTCTAATTTGTTTCAAACAAAATATAAGTGAAGAAAAAGAAAATCTCAAACCCACAGTTCATCTTCTTCAGGTAACTAAACCTGGCCAACTACTTCACTTGTACCCAGTTGAGTGATCCCATCATCATTCAGAGCAAACCCAAATATGAAAACCAGAAAATAGAGGACAAAAATTACTAATGTCTCACAATTAAGCACAACCCAAATCAGAATTTCTCTCATTTAATTTTTTCAACCAAAAGAAATAAAAAGTCTTACAATTGCATTAACTGTCATTAACAACAAAACAAGATTAAAAAAAAAAAAAGTTCAGATAAAGGGAAAAACAAAGAAAAATACTTGTTTTTTAAAAATAAAGAATTAAGCATAATCCAAAATAAGAACAACAACAAAAAAGAACAGGAAATTTTAAAATTAAGCACAACCCGTATTAGAATTCCTCACATTCAATTTTTTCAACACAAAAAAAAAAAAAAAAAAGTCCCACAATTGCAATAAACAAAACTGTCTATGAACAACAAAACAAAGATATATAAATATATATAGAGAAAAAGAGAGGGATACTTTGATACAAAGATTGCCAGTGCAAATGATGTGTTGGATCTTGCCAGGGACAAGCATGGACTTAAACTTGGCAGGAAGATCAGGAGCTCTGTGGGGTATGTGTAAATCCCCCAACGCCAATACCAACACCATTTTCTCCCAAAACCCACTTCCCAAAATCTGCCCAAAATACCAAATCACACCTCAAATTTATATTCTATTCACAAATCAAAATAAAAACCAAAAAACCCATTACAGAATTTTCCTCAAGCAAATTATGTAACCAAACCGAATGATCGCGAAAAAGGGAATGGAAATTAAGGTGATCGAAGGAAAGGGTTTACCAGAGAGAAGGAAAAAGCTTGCTTTGATTCCGCAGAGAAGCTGAACGGGGAACCGGGCCACGTATTACCCCAGTTTGGTCTCTTGGGCGCAAACAGCGTTATTTGTGATTTGAAATAAGTGGAGGGGTTAATTTATATATTTGAGAAACTTTTGGGGTTGATAGGAAATAGATGATTTTGAAAGAGGCGCCCATTGGAATTGGAATTTCTGTGGGGTAGAATTCGAAAAGGTCTAAATACTTCTTTTCCCGACTATACGGTTATGTAATTGAAATTTTTTTTTTTATCTGGTTCTGCTTATATAATTGAATTTTAAACAAGTTTTTCCATTAAACAAAACAAAACAAAACAAAAAAACAATAAGTTTTTTGCTATTATTTATCATTAATGGAAATATTCTTTTAAAAGAATGGAAATAGCATGTTACTTCTTTCATAGTAGATATGTCAAATGGGCCGGGCCGTCCATGGACGACCCGGCTCAGCCCGTAATAGTGCCGGGTTTGGCACGACCGGTCCGCTACTGTTACGGGCCGTGCCGGCCCGGCACGTGTAATAGGCTAGGGTTGGGCCCCGGCTTCTCAGCCTGCGGCTCAAGCCTGTGAAGGCCCGCGGCCCGGCCTAAGCCCAGTTCGGCCCAAGCCCGGATTCGGCCCGGCCTAGGCCTGCAAAACAGCCCATTCGAAAATGCTACCTTTGGGCCTTCGCGGACCCAACGGTCAGCCCGTGACGGACCTCCTGTTTGGCCCGTCACGGGCCTCTCATTTAGCCCGTGACGGGCCTGCCGTTAGGCACATCACGGGCCGCCCGTTGGGCCCGCGAAGGGCCCAACGTTAAGAATCCGAAAATGCTCAAAAAATTCCCTATAAATACAATTCCACCATAAATCCCACACAACAACTCACTCTCAACTTCTCATCTCACTCTTATTCTATCTCTTATCTTATCTCTTTCATTTTGATTCTAAGTTTTTTTCTCGTGATCACTCATTTCTTGCTCTTTCATTTACAAAGTTCACGTTCAATCAATTTTGAGAAAATGGCCGCATCAAACTTTCCTAATTTCACTGCTTTTCCTGAGCTTGTGATGAGGCATTTTTTGAGGATGAAATGATGCCTCCCAACCCCACCCCCACTGAACCAGAAAATGCTCCGGTAGATAATGCTTCAGTGCATAATGAGGAAGCTGGAGAACGCAGCAGGGGAAAAAGACCGTGAACTTCTCTGGCATGGCAGCATTTCACCGAGGAGCCTCGACCAAATCTAAAAACAGGTGAAATAAAAATTTGTGTGGTATGTAAATATTGTAAAAAACACTTTTCTAATAAAAATGGTAGGGGTACTGGTCATATGGATAGACATTGAAAAGTATGTCTACCGTTGCACCAAGGTGGGAGTGTGGACTCCTGCCAATAAACACTATCACTCACATCACAGGAGTTACAAAATTTTACATACGATGCACAACGTGTTCGTGAGGCACTAGCTAAATTTCTAGCTAGTGCCGAATTGCCTCTTTCTTTTTCAGATGATTCATCGTTTGAAGAGTTCATCCAGATGGCCTTCTGCCCACACTTTAAATGGGTAAGTAGAAATACAACTCGTTCTGATTGCATGAAAGTGTTTTACACAATAAGACAATCTCTTGTTAATAATTTTAGGACTTTAACTGCTACTGTCTCTTGCACTTCTGATCTATGGGAGGTGTGCAATAAAATTGGATATTTATGAGTCACGGCGCATTATGTTGATGACGAATGAGTTTTACAAAAAAGAATAATTGGTTTTCGTTTATGTCCATATCCTCATAACGCGTCATCTATTTTTAGTCAAAATAGAAATTTTTGGGTTTTATGGTATAGAAGGTAAAGTTTTAACTATTACTTTTGATAATGTGTCAGCTAACACGGCTGCAATTAACATGTTTAAATATAGTTTGAAACCAGCATTTAGGGAGGAAATATTTCATCAACAGTGTGCATGACACATAATTAATTTCGTAGTTCAGGCAGGAATTGAACATATTTCATCTAATCTAACAAATATTAGAGAATCATTATCATTCATATCTAGTTATGGAGTTCAGCTCCAAGAATTTAAACAATATTGTATGAGCAGTCAGCTACGCCCAAGAAAGTTTCCAACTAACGTGAGACATAGGTGGAATTCCACCTATTTAATGTTGAAGGCAGCACTCCCATATTCGCAGCTTATCACAACGTACGTAAACAGTAAGAATGATCAACTTTTAATTTTCGATACAGATTGGCAGATTGGTGAGTATTTTTTAAAATTTTTAGAAGTTTTTTACAATGCTACTGAATTACTTTCTGGAGTTTATTATCCTACTGCACATTTAGCTTTACATCAACTATTTAATATTTTAGAAACATTTTCTTATTATAGGGATACAAAACTTTTTGGAAACATAGTTAAGTTAATGGAAAATAAATTAAAAGTTATTGGTCAGGTTGTCCTATGTTATATGCATTGGCAATCATTTTAGATCCTAGGTGCGGAGTAGATGAGACTGACTCATTAATGACTGCTACCGCAGAAAATTTAAGAATAGATATGCAACTAACTATTACTGACGCAAAGAGAATGTTAGAAAAGGTTTTTAGTTTGTATGAAGTAAAATACGGCACAGGTAATAAAGAATAGGGAACTTCGATGTCAACTAGCAGTTCGGGGCCTAAAGGATCTTCGTGGAGTTTCTTGAAGAAGAAAGAGAAAACGGCAGGATCGTCATCAACACAAGCGTCTACCGAACTAGTAAAATACTTTTAAGTAAATTTTGTAATCGATGACAACAAACTAGACATCTTACAGTGGTGAAAGAGCAAGACCGATCGTTTTTCAACACTGTCCGTAATAGCTCGTGACATTCTGACAACTTTAGTGTCAATGGTAGCATCGGAGCAAGCATTTAGCGCAAGCAACTGAATTCTTTACGAGAAGAGAAGCAGAATGCATCCAGATATCTTGGAGGAGCTAATGTGCATTAAAGACTGGGAAGATGCCAAAAGACGAAAACAACAATACACAGATGATTCAATGCAAGAATATTTTTCTAACTTAGAAATAACAAAATCTTCTTGAAGCACTTAGATTTGTAATTTACTATTCCTAGCTACTGCACTCTTTTTTCCTTCGCTAAGGTTTTGTCTCGATCTCCCCACGGGTTTTACTTAGCAAGATTTTTAACGAGATAATCATTTATGTGTATTTATTCATATTATGTCAATTCAATAAAATCATATCTTTTGGGGGCATATGATATATTTTCTTTTTTAATTAAATTTTAAAAAAAATCAATTTGTTGGCCCGGCCCTAGTACTTATAGACTAGGGCCGCAGGCCTAGATCGGGTTTGAGTTTTTCTTCTCAGGCCCGGCTCAGGCACGGCCATACACTGTACATGGTCGTGTCAGGCCCGGCCTAGGCCCGTCACGGGCTTAGTGTTGGGCGTGCTGTGCCGACCCATCACGTTTGACAACACTATTTCATAGTTTTATAACTTGTTTTAGTAAATAGTAAAAGTTTATTTCTTCAAAAAAAAAAAAAAAAAAACAAAACAAAAGGGGTTTTATGTTAATCATATGCTCTATTGTGGTAACTTGATTTGACGGAATACCCTCCTCTGTATTGGTTATTAATTAAATTTTTTTTTTGCTACAAAGTTCTTTTAACGATTTGATTAAAAGAAAAAGAAAATAAAGATTATGTTTCCCTTCATAGGAGAAAAACCCATAAAAAAAAAAGAAAAAAAGAATAAACGTTCTCCAAATTATTGGCTGGTTCCATTTTAGTGCAGTGAAGGAAAAAAAAAATGGCATAGGAAATGATAAAGAGAAATTTGATAGCATTTGTTCCATTTTAAGAGGCATGATTAATTTTTTTTCACAGAACAGGAAAAATTTTCTTTTTTTTTGGACATCAAACCATACTTCTTTTTGGCCTTTAACCATAAGTTATCACTGTATACAAATTTTGAAACGTAACATCCGTCTTCTTAATTTTATTCCGTTAATAAATTTTCCTCTTCTGTTACAAAATTCATCACGTATCACTTATTTAGTAAAAATTAAAAGTGCAATTATGTTTATACTCTCATAATTAAATAATTTCGCATTTTTATTGAAAAAATTTACCATATTTTCTTTGACCATCATCTTCACTTTCTCTTTCCCTCTCTACGTGGCAGAAAGCCCGTGATGACGTGGCACCTACTTTCTTCTCAACAGAATTGTTTTCTTTATACCGTGTTTACCCAAATTAGAGTCTCCATCTGTCTCTAAACTCTGAGGTTTCACTCTTCAACTCTCTCTCTCTCTCTGATCTTCGGCCCATTTCAAGTAATTGAAGCAGGCCCAAAGTCTTCGGCAAATCCAAAAATGTCCGGCGAGTTGAATGGACTGCTGACGGAGCAAGACGACGCCGTACTGGAGCCTAGTGCTTGAACTTTTACCTCTACTCCGAGAACAAGCATACTGAGGCAAAGAACGGCTAAACCTTTGGCTTATGGAGATATTTGTATGCTTATAGTCATCTTCAACAAAGCTCGCAAATTACCTGCAAATTCACATACATGCAGAAGAGGGGGGGGGGGGGGATAGCACATTTGATCCCCATATAAATTACTGATTGTCAAGGCAGCGAATGTTTATTCCAGATACATTGACCATTCTCCTCAACAAGGTCTTGAATTCATATAAATCCTACCACTGTTGACGGATTCTGGACAATTCATTTCACGATAAATTTAGCCCCACTGATTGTCAAGGCAGCGAATGTTTATTCCAGATACATTGACCATTCTCCTCAACAAGGTCTTGAATTCATATAAATCCTACCACTGTTGACGGATTCTGGACAATTCATTTCACGATAAATTTAGCCCCCGATTCAAGTTTAGAATTCGAGTTTTATTACAGTAAAAAGCTTTCATAAACAATCACATCTAACTTTTTTGCTACAGTAAAAAATTTTCACATAAAATCATATCTCAATTCAAATTAAAAACTCGAATCAGCGAACTAAACGTGCCATAATAGGTCTCGAATTCAAACATTTGACAACTTCTTGTTACCTGCATGAGGACAGTACTTTGACTTCCCAAAAAGAAACAAGCTATGTTGTTAAAAAAAAAAAAAAAAAAAAAAAAAAAAAAAGGGGAGAGAGGGCCCCAATTGGAAAGGG
>NW_010363302.1:115225-123329 GCF_000414095.1 Morus notabilis
GGGGGGGGGGGGGAATAGCACATTTGATCCCCATATAAATTACTGATTGTCAAGGCAGCGAATGTTTATTCCAGATACATTGACCATTCTCCTCAACAAGGTCTTGAATTCATATAAATCCTACCACTGTTGACGGATTCTGGACAATTCATTTCACGATAAATTTAGCCCCCGATTCAAGTTTAGAATTCGAGTTTTATTACAGTAAAAAGCTTTCATAAACAATCACATCTAACTTTTTTGCTACAGTAAAAAATTTTCACATAAAATCATATCTCAATTCAAATTAAAAACTCGAATCAGCGAACTAAACGTGCCATAATAGGTCTCGAATTCAAACATTTGACAACTTCTTGTTACCTGCATGAGGACAGTACTTTGACTTCCCAAAAAGAAACAAGCTATGTTGTTAAAAAAAAAAAAAAAAAAAAAAAAAAAAAAAAAGAGAGAGAGAGAGCCCCAATTGGTAAGGTACTTGAATATCATGTTCCCCTAAGCAAGAGGTTCGAAAAGTGCAACACTGAACAAAATGCTGCTAATTGTAGCCTTAGACCATAGAGCTAGATGACATGTATCTAATTATACTGCCACACCTCAAACTAGGCAAAAATGGAAATTGACAATAATATAAAGATGGGGGAAAAAAAAGATGGTGATTTTCATTGAAATGAGTTAAACTCAGTTTGCATCATTAGAAAAAGATGCATAGGAAACATGACAATTTTAAAAGCTGGTAACTACTGTAATTTTTCTCTCTATGTGAAGCTGGAATAATGGTTAAGCAGTGCCTGCGACTATGCATCGTCCTATATTTGATCAAAACATCCTATACCTATATGCTCTGTCAAAAACAAAAAGGCCACAAAACTTCTCAGATCCAGTTGAGGAGGATTCCAACAAAAGGGATTTACATTAGGGTACCCTCTTGGGCGGGAAGTCCACCTCCACCGCCGTTCTCTGCAAACCGCCCTTGGGGAAATTTCACGAGCGGGGTTTTCATGTAGGGAGCTCTTGGACTCATGTTAACAGGTGAAGGATGACAGCTGTGTTTCAATGGGGACTTGGGCACTGGACTTTGGGACAGTGAGTGCTGTGGATGGGACGGGCTCCGTGCTTTTCTGGAAGTCGAGACCTGTTCCAAGGCCTGCAGAACCTCGGACATGTTTGGCCGGTGCTTGGCCTCGCTAATGCACTGCAAAGCGAGGACAGCAACCCTTAAAGCTCCTCGTTGAGAATATTGGCCCTCCAACTTGGTGTCCATAACCCGGAACAATTTACGCCTGTTACTCAAGTAAGGTTTTGCCCAATCCACCAGATACTGCTCCACTCCAACTTTTGTTTTGTCAACAGCACGGCGTCCTGAAAGTAGTTCCAGCAGCACAACCCCGAAGCTATAGACGTCGCACTTTGCAGTTAGTCGACCTGTTGAAGCAGATCCAGAATAAGGGAACCAAAGTAAACACCTAAAAGCTCCTAATCAGGATAGTGACCTAATGTCATACTAGAGTATTAAAGCAACTAATTACGTAACAACGTCAGTGTGAAGACTTCAGGCATAATTCCACAAAGAAAAAAAAAAAAAACCTGTAGCCATATATTCAGGGGCAGCGTATCCTTGAGTACCCATGACTTGAGTGGACACATGAGTACGGTCACCAGTTGGGCCTGCTTTCGCCAAACCAAAGTCCGAAAGTTTTGCATTGAATTCCTGAAGAAGTGAGACAATTATGGTAAACCTTATATTATACAAATATATGGACTTGTAAGGCAGTGCGTTAGTGTCATAACTTGATGATACACACCGAATCCAGTAAGATGTTGGAAGCCTTGAAATCGCGGTAGATAACTTGTTCTTCAGAATTATGCAGGATGGAGAGCCCTCGAGCTGCATCTATGGCAATTCTAATCCTTATTGCCCAAGAGAGTGACCTAGCACTTCCTGCAAACAAGTTAAGTTATAGTTACGTGAAAATTAAGATCTTTCTCTGCAGTAAGAACCAGCAATCTTATAGGGTCCGTTTGGTTCACGCGTTCAAGTCAGTAATTCTGATTCATTGCTCACAAAGTTGTGAGAGAAGAAAATTTTAAATTCAAATTCTTTGTAAGATGAAAAACACGGTAGCAAAATCAAAATTAGATGTTTGAATACATCTCCCAAACACCCCTATAGTTTAAAATACTAGATCGTGAGCTGATTGATTGATTTTTAGCCGACCCCAATTAACTTGGGATTAAGGCTTGTTGTTGTTAACTAGGTTAGGAATACGAGCATAAAATTAAAATCAGATATAAACTGTTCCTTTGATAAGAAGGTGGAAAAAAGGAAACTTGGCATACTCTGAAACAGATGATTCTCCAAGCTGCCTTTAGGCATGTATTCATAAACCAGAAGCCGATCATATAATTCACCTCAGACTGCAACCAGAGAACAAACCAAATATTTTTAAGGAAAATATATTAATTTACTGACCAGTTTCTGAAGCATAAGACTTCAAAAATTCAGTGTCAAATGAAAACTTAAAAGTGAAGGTCAACAATAATGAAGGGAAACTTTCCCTTACCAGCCATTCCTTATGGCCCTGAAGGCCATTAGGTTTCAGCTTCTTAACAGCAACCACCATTCCACTTCCAGCCCTTGCAGCGCCGAGAGTGTGCTCATCAATCGACCCTTTGTAAACATAACCAAAACCTCCTTCACCAATGAGGTGGTCTGTCCTGAAATTTCGCGTAGCATTCTTTAGTTCACTTAATGTGAATGCTTTCAGATGTGAGGATGACAGTATTTCGTCTTCAGATCTCGGAGTAGGAAGACTTCCAGATGCAGACCTTTCACTGTGTGTTGGAACCGTCAGGCTTGAAAGAGCCGAAGAATGGCTACTCTTATAGGCAATATTGGCTCCTGCAACACGTTAACAATTAATGATATGTATTAATTAACAATTGATAATTAATATTAAGTAGAAATAGGCAATTGGGAAGACTAGAAACGAAAAGAAGACCTCAAATGCAAGCAATAAAGAGGCTACGGCTAATACGCACTGCATGATGATGAGATACCATACTAATAATTATAGAGATATTTTGCTATAAAAAGACATTTCCCCAACTCTTGCACGAGAAATGAGTAAGGTATAGGCACAATTGGTATAAGAGGCATCTATAGTCTCTTTAATTAATTGCATAGCTTTCCCCTTTAGGACAACCAAACAATACAAGGAATAGTTCTGATCATCCCCCTCGTTGAGTTCAGATCCTATTCGCACTTCTCTTGAGAATTATCATAGTGTCAGGTTATCATCAATACACATCATATTTTTTCTTTCACAAAGGCACAAAAACAATTAGAAACATGCTAGAAAGACATCCTATTACTAACTCCTATTTTACAAACTATTCTACAAGCTAAGTCCATTAGAAATTCAATGAGAACGCAAAAGTATTATATACCAGGCAAGAATCAAGACCTATAGTGTCATTGACATGAAGTAGCATTTATCATTCTTGTAGGTAGCAATTGATTCTTCATCCATCATACAGCCATGTTCTCAAGTTTCATGCTTGTTATAGACTACAGGATTTAGCGAAGGCTCCGGACTTGAATAAGTTTGCTAATTTTCAAGGATATCAAGAAGGGAAAATAAAAAACGTACTGATGATATTGTGGAGCAATATCTTCTCAATCAATTAACTTCGAGTCCAGCATTTGAATTTCTTACGGTACTTCACCACTAAAAATATGTGAGTGGTGTTGGCCAAACACTGACCCAAAATGCTTTATTCCCAATCATTCTTGAAAACGCATGCATCTTGTGCATTACCATGACTTCTAGAGCAAAGTTAACTCCTATTAAGCTATTCCCCAGATACCGCCATTGCTTCCTCTCTAGAAATAGTTCAAGATCTGCAACCTACCTCCAGGAGACTTGTTTACGTTGCCATTAACACTAAGACATGCATTTAAAGTCTCCCATACTCCGTACAGGAAGATGATAAAATCATGTTCTAGTAAGATTTTCTTGATATCCATATTCAAGGAAATTAACATTGAATTTTCACAAAGTTGGCTAATGCTTATTCCCGAGAACCACGAATGCTTCTTCTCCAAGAATAGTTCACAACCTGTGACCTACCTCCATGAGACTTGTTTATGTTGACCATTAACACCAAGACATGCATTTAAAGTCTCCCATACTCCGTATAGGGAGATGATTAAATCATGTTCTAAGAAGTTTTTCTTAATATCCATACTCATTTAAGGAAATAACATTGAATTTGCACAAAGTTGCTACTACTTATTCCCTATAACCATGATTGCTTCTTCTTCAGGAATAGTTTAAGTTCCGCAACCTACCTCCACGAGACTTGTTTACATTGGCCATTAACACCAAGAAAGATTTGCTGATAAAATCATATTCTAGAAAGATTTGCTCATAAAATCATATTCTAGAAAGATTTGCTTGACATCCATATTTATAAAAGGAAATAACACCAAATAAGCAAAGTTAGCTGTGTTCATTCCCCAACAACGATTGCTTCTTCTCCAAGAGTAATTCACGACCGGAGACCTACCTCCATGTGACTTGGTCATCACGACCACTAACACAAAGGCATGCATTTAAAGTGTCACATGCTCCGTATAGGAAGGTGATAAAATCATGTTTTAGGAATATTTTCTACATAGTTGTACTTATTTAAGGAAACAACACTGAATCTGCGCAAAGTCAGCTAATGATTATTCCTAGAAAACGATTGCTTCCTCTCCAAGAACAACTCAAGAACCGTGTCCTGCATACACGAGACTTGTTCATATTGTTGACCTTTAACATCAAGGCATGCAAGTCTCCCATACTCCGTATAGGAAGGTGATAAAATCGCCTTCTAGGAGGATTTTCTTGATATTCACACTTATTTAAGCACATAAAATTGAATTTGAGCCTAATGCATACTCCCCAGATATTGTCATTGCTTCTTCTTCAGGAGTACTTCACAACCGAAACCTACGTCCATGAGACTTGCTCACGTTGATCATCAATAAAAAAAAAAAAAATACATGAAATAAAATCACCCATGCTACGTAGATGAATTTTAGATAACCATTTTCAAAAAAGATTTTCTTGAAATTCAAACTTATTTAAGAAATAACCTTTTTGAACTGATCCTCTTTAATGAAAGTTTGGGACCCTGCATTGAAACTCCTAGCTTAGAGGACAAATTCCAATAATTTCCTTCTAATCATTTTGTCTTGGCTTGTCGTTATCCTATACATCTTAGTCAAGTTGAGGTTAGCTTCTACTGGTAAACCTTTACTAGAGATCACATTAGACTAATCATTTTGATAGCATAGATTTAGGCTCAGATCTTCGAAAATCAACTCACTAAAATTATAATGATATTTAGACTTCCTATGTATCTTTTACTTTTCCGAATTTGTATGCATGTCCTCCAAAATTCCTTCTTTGAGCGCCTTATGCTATTTTTTGTTCCTGTTCATTCCTCAACGTCAAATTAATGCATCTTTATGTTTTTCCAAAGAAAAACATGCAAGAAAAATGCATGAGGAGAAACTTGCTATGTTACTTGCAAGGCACCTTCATACTACCATCACATTATCATTTTTAAGTTTAATGGAGAATTCTTCGCTTACAAAGCGGCCAATGCATAGAAAAATCACGAAGTAAAGTAACACAATTATATAAAGACTTGTGATGAGCATCAAAGATGTTTTAGTAAGTGCTTGAAAATCATAACAATATCATAGTAATATATTCAACAGCAAAATTTTTAAACAAATAATTTTCCAAAACCCATCTGTCTAATGCAAAGAATTTACTTTTGAACTTGCAATGCACAGCATGAAAGCATCCATAAAAGCCAAGAAATTAAATCAAATCCGTGATCTGTGATGACTCGACTATCATTATTTGCATTCTCTAGTGATCCTTGCCTTAAGCATTGTTACGGTTGTCGATGTTGTTGCCGCCTAGTAATGCTGCTCCTGCCTTAGCCATAAGCATTAGATTCTCACAACAAAGAACGTTCTAAACATGCAGCCATGATTACTTGGTTAGTTATATGTTTATAGAAAAGTAAATTGGTTTCATCAATCTTATTCTTAGGGGATCAAGTTGTGTGAAAGGCTTAGGGTACCGAAAGTATCTGAGGCTTATCTCCACAAGTTTCAACTTGATTTTCACAAGTAACTTTAGCGTTGTAGCATGGCTCCTTGACTGCCACTTTCTATTTTTGAAAGATAAAATGTAAAATTTTGAACCCTCCCACCTCTTTCCCATTTTGGTCAAACCAAGACAGTTACGATGAACAATTTCTCCTTCCTAAGTAATCACTACCACCTTCACTTCTATTTGCATCAGTACAAACAACCAGTGATGCTGATGCAGCAGCTTCTATACCTTTGTTTATTGTCGTTGTTTAGTAGCTCTTCCTTACGACTTGTGTTTACCAGCTTTTATTATTATTGTTATATATTTAGTTGACTTTGCTATCGTTTCCTTGTTAAGAGTTGTATCTGTCGTTTCTTGCTGTAGCCTTTGAAGGCAAGTTTTGCTTTCCCTTTTGGGCAGACAATAGAATATTCAATACTCCAAATTTTTCTCTGAGCATTTCCGGTTTTTGTTGCGTTTGGCTGTGCAGCCGCACCCAGGGGAATTAAGACATCTCGTCCTTTCTCTGTCCGATTCAGTCGGAAAACTCCTAGTTCTGCAAGGCTACTATGCCAGATGCAAACAACAAACAGTCCACTACACCATTGTTATGATCGACATTATTGTTTCCTTCTAATTCCTATCTTTATAATTTTGAAAGAAAGTCATTTCTCCATTTGTTTATTTGTTACAACTACCGTGGTTTCAGTTTCAAGAACCACCGTCATCTATGTCTTTGTACCTATGTTTTTCAAGTATCTGCTTTACTTTTGTTTTTTCAATTTCTTTTGGGAATGTACATTAGACAGTCCTGTCCTATCCTAGAAACCACAATAATCCAAGGAAGGTGGTAACTAGTCATGTACTACATTTAGGACCACCACCAAGGACCAAAATCCTATCACTCTCAACATCCAATCACGACAACCATAATAAAACTTTTACACTTAAGAACATAATGCATGCCTATTTACCTTTTCAATCAACCTTTTCATGAGAGAAATCTGCCGACAGAATTATGAATGTGTTTCATAATCATCAACTAGATTGAGCAACGCACCAATTCATCATGATTAATGGCCCGTTCGGTTTACTAATTCAAATTTTTAATTCGAGTTGAGATGTGATGTTGTGTGAGAACTTTTTACTGTAGCAAAAAAATTAAATGTAACTGTTTCTGAAAGCTTTTTACTGTAGTAAAACTCGAATTCTAAACTCGAATCAACGAAAAGAATGAGACCACTTGCAAGAGTGTACTTGTGTACAAATGAATGGTGAGTCAGTTTTTAGCCAAATAATAGAATGTGAAGATTCCAATTGAATAAATTTGCAGCCATTTAAAAAATTGAGTAATACCTCATGCCTCAGAAAGTATATAAATGAAGTGAAACCAACATTTCAAATCAATTTTCCATAAAACAAAAAAAAAAAATTACGAACAAGGACTAAATGCATACGAAAAAATTGGAAATCCACTGCAGTGAAAAAACGTAAAACAGAGAAACTGGCATTGAAGCTAATGTACACTTGACTGAGATGTGGCATTTTTTAAATTCTGTAACACCACTATAAACCCATAAATGCAAATAATTGAATGAAACTTCCAAGCACATAAAAATAAAAAGTAAAAATAATTTACGTGCTTTCTCTACAGACTACAAGCAACCAAACCAAAAGGAAATTATCACAAAAATCCAAAGCATTAAATGCTGCAAAAATAAAAAGAAAAAATCTATGTCTCAACAGTCAACTTATGCTCCAGAAGATTACTTTCCTGTAAAGCAGTGAACAACAATACATTTTGAAGGAACAGAACAAATACGTGGGCCACTAAAAGGTTATGCATGTCTAGAACAATCATATGAATAAGGAATTATACCAAAAAAGTTCAAAGCTTGTTAAAGAAAAATGCTTAAAGCATGATAAGAATTGAGCAAAAAGAG